>NC_056741.1:153436902-153736902 GCF_019279795.1 Protopterus annectens
AGAGCACTACAGATGCGATGTTTGATTCTGGCGAGTGCTCTTCCTGGCATGAAGATTTCAAGAGAACATCGCATCTGTAGTGCTCTTTCCTGGCATGAAAGAGCACTACAGATGCGATGTTTGCTCTGCGAGTGTTGATGGAGAATTACAGAGCAGGTCAGAAGGAGTTGCATTGTGTCTGAGGACTTAGAGAAAGCATATGACAGAGTGCCTAGAGAGGGGTTGCGCTACTGTCTGAGGAAGTCATGAGTGTCAGAGAAGTATATAAGAGTGGTACAGGATATGTACGCGGGTAGTGTGACAGCGGTGAGGTCTGCGGTGGGAGTGATGGATTCGTTTAAGGTGGAGGTGGGATTACATCAAGGATCGGCTCTGAGCCCTTTCTCATTTGCAATGGTGACGGACAGGTTGACAGACTAGATCAGACAAAATTCCCCTAACATTGTGATCTGTAGTGAGAGTAGGGAACAGGTGGAGGAGACCTTGGAGAGGTGGAGATGTGCTCTAGAGATAAGAGGAATGAATGTCAGAAGGACTAAGACAGAATATGTCTGTGTGAATGGGAGGGGGGATAGAGGAATGGTGAGGATGCAGGGAGTAGAGGTGGCGAAGGTGGATGAGTTTAAATACTTGGGATCATCAGTTCAGAGTAATGGTGAGTGTGGAAGAGAGGTGAAGAAGACAGTATAGGCAGGATGGAGTGGGTGGAGAAGAGTGTCAGGAGTGATTTGTGACAGACGAGTACCAGTAAGAGTGAAAGGGAGGGTCTACAAGAGGGTAGTGAGACCAGCTATGATGTTCTTCGTGTTTCACTGTTGCAGTCATTACATTTGGGTAATCCTGCTGGCAGGTTGCCCTCAGCCTGCCTGAATTCCAAAGTCTTGGGTCCTGCGTCGGCTGCTGTTGCCCCTTCCTGACGTCAGGTTGTCGGGGGTATAAAAGAAGCAGCCGACACCATTTTCTTCAGTCTTTCTTGCCTCGCGGTGCCCGAAGCAGTAGTAGTTCGCAAGTGCCGGTCGGTCGACTCCTGAGATTTTCGTGTTTGAATTTCAGATCCGAAGTCTTCAATAAAGCTAAGTACCCCATTGGGGAAACCTTTTTTTTTCTTGCCCCAGACCGAGGTCAGAAAAAGTTAAGAATTGTATTTCTTGTGGAAAGCAAATACCTCCATAAGGATAATCATTCATACTTTATTCCTTGCCTAGGCCCCGATTACAACGTTACTGGTTGTCGGCTTTGTGCTAGATTTAACCAACGCACTATTAAGCGTCTGTATGATTTTGCTTTAAACTTTTTTGGACGCCGGTTTAATTAACCTGAAATGTCGTCGGATAGCTATCCGACTACCGGAGTTTACAAAAAACGCAAAGAAAAGGATAAAGAAAAACAACCGAGGCCCAAAACCGACGACTAAGCGTCTCCTAAGCCAGTCGCCGGTTCTCAGTGAGGCACTTTCACAGCCCCTGACGCCTGCTACTTTAGAGTCGGAGGCCGCTACCGACTCCAGCGTGGAGTTGGCCGTGCAGCTGGATACTCAGGGTATTGGAGCATCTGACGCTAATCCCTCAGATGGGTCCGGAGCCGCTGAGCAGGTACCGGCTTCTGAGGGTGTATTCGGACCTAAACATTTTTACATTAAAACGACTTCAGCTTCAAAGACTAAAGCACCTTCTAAAGCAAGGAAACAAACTCGAGAGCCACGCGGACAGGCCTCTGTGCCCAAAAAACAGATGCTCAAAATGGCCGAAGACTTAATTACCTTCATCAGGGGTTCCCATCCCCCTCCTGATAAGAGGGCTAGGCAAGACACTGACTATGAATCTTCAGATCAGGGTTCTGTTTCTTCTGATTCCTCTTCTCATCAGGAATATCCTCTTTCCCCCTATGAGGATACTGATGCTGAAGAATCTGTACCTTCAGCATCTCCTCCTGAGGACTGTTCCTTTGGGGAAACCTTGCATACCATGAGGGAGCATTTCCACTGGGAGAGCCAATATTTTTCAGAGTCTAAAAGTGGCTCAGGGATTTTATTTTACTACCTCAGCACAGGCCTCTAGCCATTCCACCTGTGTTAGACATTGTAGATGATGTGTTTTCGGAGTCTAGTCTGACCCCTGACTCCTTACCCCCAGCTCCTGTTAAGCCTGACAGATATTACAGGGTTGCTGACTCACACAGATTTCTTTTTAAAAACCCTTCTGCTGACCCAGAAACTATTTCACAGGGTCCAAAGGGAGTTAAGGCTTCCATTGCAAAAAAAACAACCCCCTCTGACAGAGATTCAAGGGCACTGGATAGATGGGGAAAAAAGGTTTACACATCTGCAACTTTGGCTATAAGGGCCTAAAAGTGTCGATTTCATATGCTTAAGTATCGGCAACATGTCATGGGATTGCTTAAACAGAAAATGTTGTTAAATTTTGAATGTGCAGAAATAAGGAAATGCAGGATTTATTGTATGCAGCAGAACAAGTTGGAAAACATACTTTACAATGTGGTTTTGATTCTTTGGAGGCCTCCTGCAGGACTGCAGTTACGGGTTCTGTAATTAGGAGGCATGCTTGGTTAAAGGAACAAAATCTGCCTGATCATGTTAAAGTTAAATTGCTAGATGCACCTTTACAGCATGATGCTTTGTTTGGTGTTAAGGCAGAAGAAGTGTTAAAGAAAATGGAGGACAAAGCTAAATCTATGCAAACTGTCAAAGATGTTTTTACAAGTACAGCCACCTAGGTTTAGTAGACACTGGCCTACAAAAAATTGGTCCTTTCCTGTGTCAGACCACAAACGGGCAGATCCAGACGCCCTAGGGGCAAATCCCAGGCGCAAGGTTCTTATAGGCCCAAGCAGTGGGGGTGCTTCTACCTCCAAAGCTGGAGAAGATAGATCACAAACATACAGAAAACAGTCCCAATGACTTCCCCCTGCCTGCACCAAGCACTTATCTTCTGGCAGCACCCTTAGGTGGAAAATTAGCTCTCTTTGTTCAAAATTGGCACATCATAACCTAGGACAAGTGGGTTCTAAACATAGTGCCATAAGGCTACAAGTTCCATTTCCATACTCTACCAAAGGCAAACGGCTGGCCAGATCTGCCAAAAAAATCAATGGGCAGAAGCACAAAAACAAGTCTCGTCCCTCATGGACATGGGGGCCATTCAACAAGTACCAGAGCAAGAGCAGGGACAAGGATTTTTACTCAAGACTGTTCTTGGTACCCAGAAAGGACAAGGCCTGGAGGCCGATACTGGACCTGTCTATTCTGAACACTTTCCTGGATATTCCAAAATTCAAAATGTTGACTTTGCAGCAGCTTCTGACCATGCTGGGCAAGAATGCTTGGCTTGTGACTTTAGACCTAAGAGAGGCATACCTGCATGTTCCAATCAGGCAATCGTGCAGAAGATGCCTAAGATTCAAGGCTGGTTCAATGCATTACCAATTCTCTGCACTGCCCTTTGTAAAGACCCTGGGCGCTGTAGATAACCCAAAGTGCCTGGCAGCAGTATTTGCATTCTGCAGACAGTGGAATTGCATATATGTCCTTACTTGGATGACTGTCTCATTCAAGCAGAGAACAAGGACATTCTTCAACATCTGGCATTTGTGAAAAGACTTCTAACATGCCTAGGGTACACAGTCAACAAAAATACATCAAAACTAGTACCCTCACAAGAGATAACATTCCTGGGTGCAAGCTTGAATGCAACTTCCCAGATGGCTTATCTTACGCTAGACAAACAAATGCAACTGACTACCTATTTCAAAATGTTGGCAACAAAGGCCCAGTTATCTCCAAGAAAAATTCTGCAGGCTTTGTACTTAATGGCATCCTGCATCCTACTAATTCCATATGCAAGACTGCATACAAGGAAATTTCAATGGTACCTAGAAAGTGTTTGGACTCTGTTTACTCTCATTCCCTGCCTGCAACAGGAGTTTTGGTGGTGGGCAAAGGCTTGTCACCAGAAGAAGGGACAGCCATTTACATTACCGCCAACCAGGCAGACACTAACAACGGATGCATGAGACTATGCCTGGGGTGCCCACATGACAGGAAGATGCATTCAGGGCACCTGGTCCTCAAACCAAATGCATCTACATATCAATCGTTAGCTGTTCAAAATGCCCTGACAGCCTTCAAGGACCTACTTCATCCGGGACAACTACTGATAAAGACAGACAACACCATGGCCATGTGGTATATAAACAAGCAGGGGGGCACACATTCTTAGCCTCTTTGCAGACTGGCCATGACCTTGTGGGACACAGTTTTGACAAGTACATCTGCAGGCACAATTCCTGCCAGGAAAGGAAAATATTCTGGCAGACTAACTAAGCAGAAACCTCATGGATCCCCACGAGTGGAAGCTGGATCCACAAGTTTTCAGCATGATAACAAGGAAATGGGGATGCCTGGACATAGATCTATTTGCCTCCCCTCTCTATTACCAACTAAAAAGATTCTGCACAAAGACTTATCACAGACAAGCATGGAAAGTGGACGCCCTGTCAGTATATGCCTTTCCTACACTGCCTCTTCTCCCCAAGGTGCTCCTAAAGGTCAGACAGGAGAAGCCAATATATATATAGACACTCACACACGCATAAAAAAAAATATATATATATATATATGTGTGTGTATATAGATTATATATATATATATATATATATATATATATATATATATATATATCTATATATAAATATAAGTCCACTTCAAAATAATGACTTTCAAAATCCCTAAACTCAAAATACTGAGACCAAAATCTATAAACCTCAAAATACTGAAAACGCACAGGATACCAGCACTTAAGATATTCCAGCACAAGTACAGACTGAAACAAATAAAACACAAACCATATTACTGTTCTCTAAGTAGTAAAGTGCATTGTCTGAGTTGATATATTTAAGTAGCAGGGGGTGTGGGGGAGCACAGCCCCCTGCCTATATAGGTTCATAGGTTAGTACTAGGCTAACTGCCCTTGTGAGCCATTGTAAGCCTAGCCAATTATCCCTTGTGAGACTCAAACCCTGCACCTTGTGTTTGTAAGGCAAACACCTTAACCATTAGGCCACCCTGCAGAAAAGTAATACATTTTTGTATTTAATCCTGCTGCAATATAGTTTGTGTTGCTGTACTGTGTTATTTTTTTTTTTTTTTTGATATTTTGAGTTTCAGTATTTTGAGCTTTAGAGATTGTCGTCACAGTATTTTGAGTTTAGGGATTTTGAAAGTTAGTATTTTGAAGTGGACCCATTGTTTTATACTGAGCAGTGTGTTACGAGGTTAAGTCAGTACTTTTTAATCTAAGTATGTGGGGGGCTATGCCCTGCACATACGCCTCACCCCCCCCCCTACTATATATTCTAAATTCAGGATTGCACTACAATGGGGAAAAGGACATATATCTTTGACTTGTCTTTGAGTACTAGTCAGTGAAATGAGTTTTAGGTGAAATGAACTTTAGGTGAGTTGGTCTCAGTGAAATGGTCCTTCATTGAAGTGATACGAATCCATATATGTGCATTATATATACATATATATATATATATATATATATATATATATATATATATATATTTAAATACACACACACACACACACATATCTATATATAGATATATGTATATGTGTGTGTATATAATTACATATGTATGTATATATATATATATATATATATATATATATATATATTTCTACACACATACACTATGTATATGTATGTTTGTGTGTATATGTATTATATATATATATATATATATATATATATATCTATATATAAGAGAGAGATGGGAGAATATTTGGTATGGAAGCAGTGAATTCAGTAACAGGGACTTGGAATTTAAGAAATATTTCCTAAGGTATGATAATTGGGCTAGCCTGGAGAGTAGTTATATTTCTTAGGAGCTTCTTTATTTAACGGAGTCTTGATGATTTCAGATCACTCGTCAATAAAAAGTAAGATAAAGATGCAGGGTTGTGAAGTAAAAATGAGACACTGGCGCTTTCGAACTTTTTATTAAGAAGAGAGGAATTTGAGGAATGTGTAATAGAAATGAGTTTAATGTTATTATGGAAGATATACATTTCTTCAGAAGGGATAGCTAGTGAGTAGGATAAAGGGAAAATAGAGGTTATAGAAACAAGAAAAAGAGGATGAAGAGTAGTAAGAATTATTTAGAGGGGTTGACAAAGGGTGAAGTATTGCAGAAGAAGACAAATCTCACAGAAAAAGAGCAGTAGCTGCAGAATGATAAAGAGAAAATAAGTGAGTCCTTGGATAATGTGGATGAGTTGTAGAAAGTTTGTTACACAAGTATTCGTTGATAACCCCAGAACACACATATTTTAACATAATGGCTTGGGCATTAGAAAGTAAGAAAATGTGTGCAAACCTGGACAGCTTATGATAAGAAAAATAACCAGAGAACTTAGAAAGATTTCAGAAATTTTATGAAAATTTGTATAAAGCAAAGGAATGTCGAAGTACAGTAAAGGCACAAATGGTAATATTTATGGAATACTTAATTATAACAAAGTTAAAGGAAAATGCAGTAATAGCTATGATAGGAAGGTGTGAGATAAAAACGGTAATTTATAATCAAATAATAGGCAAGTCTGCAGGAATATTTGGTATTCTTATAAAAATGTTAAATTTAAGAGGGAAGAAAGTGATAAAGGTCTGGAAGTTTTGTTTAACAATAGTTTAAAAGTGGGAGTAGTGCTAATATCTTGGCCAAAAAAAAAAAATGTGGTTGTAATTACCCAGAGGGGGTAAAGGACATTCATACCCAGCTTCATATAGATCCACTTCAGGTTTAAACCATGATTATAAAGAGTTGGTCTATACTAGTTAAGAGAATGGCAAAGGTGTTGCCAAAATTTGATCTGTATGGATCTGTGCAGTTTTGTGAAGGGGAGACCAGCATTTGATAGCATTAATAGAACAGTGGTGATCCAGAGGGAAGTAGAGTGAAAGAAAATGCTAGTATTGGTGGGTCTTAGAGACCATTTGGCATAATGGTTAAGGTCTTTACCTCCTGTGCACAAGGTTTGATCCTCACCTCTGGCCAATGCCTGTTTGGAGTTTGCATGTTTTCTTGTGGGTTTCCTCCCACTTGCAAAAAACAAGCTGAGTGTTTCCATTTCATACTCTCTAAAGAATAGAGCATTTGGCAACAGCAAAGACTCTACATGGTGTCCTATAGAGGAAGAGTTGTATAAACCAGCCAGTTTGGGCATCTGTTGTGGTGAGCAGTATCCTCATAACAGGACACTGATCACAGACTGTGCACTGTGACAGGGCTTTATGGCTTTAGGTTATTCGGTCATGTCGACTAATGTTGCCAAATAGACATGGTATTTGCTGGTGATAAGTAGGTTGAGGACCCAACCAATGCAAGGGACCTGTCCTAATAGTGGCAGGGGTGTATGTGTTCCTGTTGGTCAGTGTGTGCCTGCTGTAAAGTCCAGTTGCATTGGGTCAGTTAGCTACTGGGTGGCTGGTGTACAGTTGTCTAGCTTGGGTTACCTGGGATAGCTTTTGAGTGAAAGCTGGATGCAAAACCAGTCGACCTGCCTAACATTAACTAAGAATTGCTACATTCATTGTAGGTTCACTAACAGGACACAGCTTGGAAGTGGATGACATGATGGTGACGAGGATGCTGGACATCCTAGATATCCAAGAGACAAGATGGAAAGCCATTGTGTCAAACAATGCCATTCTGTCAAATTGGCGCAATAGTCAGTAGTGCAAACTTCAGCATTTTTGACAACCAGAGGGGTTAGCACTATCCTGTTTATATGTGTTTACTTGAATTTAATGGACCATGTTTAGGCATAGCGTGGTTGAATAGGATACCTTAAACAAAACATATCTACATATATAAGGATATGGTAAAAGACAAGTACATATAAATGCATGCAAATGCAAAGATATACTGTAAGATTTAGTTCAAGAAGTAGTTTACATTGTCAAAACATGGATGTAAAGATGGAATTATGCTTAGCAGAGTTTTATGGATAAGCTGTAGCCATAATGACTGAACTGGCTTATGCTGCAGTGGATAGCAGCATGTCATTATATAGGTTCATAGGTAGATACTAGGCTATCTGCCCTAGGGCATTTATAAGCCTAGCCAGAGTGTATTTGGCTTCCGCCTCCCTATTAGATTAGCCTACTGTGCCTCTGTAAAGTAGGTCACAGAAGGTACCCTTTTAAGATTAGTTTACTGTGCCTCTGTCTAGCAGGGACACAGAAGAGATCCCAGGGGTGAATTTGCGATTTCCCATCCACGCGTCCAGATTTCGCTTGAAGAGGGTCGGCGAGGGGCTATGTCTAACATGAATTGTGATTCTGTTCCAGAGTGAGGGGAGCTTCTGGGAAATGAATCTGTCCCTCCAGCATGTCCTATTTATTTTTGTGCTGAGGTTTAAGTCCCTGGAGTGTGTAGCTCTAAGGGACTTGGATTTTTTGAGGTGGAGCATGTCCATTAATTCTGGGTTTGACATGGCTTTATACGTCAGGCATAGATCGCCTCTGAGTAGGCGGTAAGCAACTGAGTAGAGCTGGAGTTTCTTTAGTCGAGCTGCATAGGACATCTGTTTGTAGCCCATGATGCTCCTTTGGGGGGGAAGGGTCGGAGAAGTTTGCGCTGAATCTGTCTGCCAGGATGTTGGCTATGTCTGTAGGTTCGGTATATTTTGTACCATTATGCAACAATTCAGAGCATATCTGGGAGTTTCCACCCATATTCCTGACATAACTAAAGAAGGCCTTGTGATTATCTTTAGTGTCTAGGGCAATTTTTCTTTCGAAACTGGCCTTTGATGATTTTATGAGGGATCGAAGTTTCTTGCTAATACTGATCAGAGATGCCTTCCCTTTTTGGGATTTTGCTCTGTCATGTAGTAGCTTCCTCCTTCTGTTGTATAGCTTATTTATGGCTGGGGTCCACCAGACCGGTCTCCTGTTTTTGGAGGAGTGAGTCTTTGTTTTATTTGGGATAGCACGATCCATGCATTCCTGCAGGTGCTCATAGAATGCATTTGTAAAGGATTCTGCGGATTGGGCTGTATTATCCTCTGGCTCGGGGGCTTTGAAGGATTCCACCTCAGTCTTGAGAAGTGCAAAGTTGGCTTTTGAGAAATTCTATACAGTGATTTCCTTGGCTGGCGGTGGGGACGGGATATGGATGTCCAGGGAAATTTGTTTATGGTCTGATCTTACCAATGAGGGGTTTACCTCTGGTGTGGAACATAGAGTCCCCATGTTGGTGATGACCAGGTCCAATATGTTGTTCCCTCTTGTGGGAGTGGTGACCAGTTGTTCCATCGTGTTAGAGTTTATAAATTCAAGGAACCGTTGGGCGAGGGTGTTTGGGCTTGAGTAGTTTTCCCAGTCAATGTTTGGGTAGTTGAAGTCACCCAATAACATAGTGTTTGGAGAGACCTTCATATTCTCCAGTGTTCTCAGGAATGCCAAGTGGGGTTCCTATAATAGGGAGGGTGTTCTGTAGCAGGATACAAACTGAAAGGCAGTTTTGCCCGCTGTTAGTTGCACCTGGATGGTTTCCGATGCTTTGTGCATTGCCACTAACCTGGAGGTGTAGGTATCTTTGATGAATATAGATACTCCCTCCACCTTTTGTGCTTCAGTCCGAGTTTTGTGGCCGAAACGCATGGTATGAGTTTTAACCTGGTAGTGCTGGGGTGCTCTCAGGAGCCTTGAACCAGGTTTCTGTTACTGCACAGACATCGATTTTCTCCATACTGAGGAGAGCCTCGAGTGCGTGCATCTTGAGGTTTAGACTTCTGGCATTGAGTAGCATTACCTTTAGTTTTTTTATCCTTGGGTTGTCTATGGAGGTGGGTTTGTCCTTTGAGCCTTGCCTAAAAAAGGCACTATAGGGTTGGCAAGAGCCTTGGCCAGTATACGAAAGCCTAAGGGTGACAGGTGCAAGCTGTCCCTAGCGAAGCAACGTGGCTTGTCGAGCATGTCATCCCAGGCTGACAGACACTAGATCCCCTTTGAATGACACCAATACTTAAGCCAATTGTTGAAACTGGTCATTTTGTCTTTATACTGTGGCATCATTCTTGGTGAGGGCAAGATGCTACTCAAGGTCAGGGTCATACCAGTCTGGGCTACATGGTCAGAGAGCTCCTCTATGTCTCTTCATGTAGTCCAGGGAGGTACGTCTCAGGTCATTCACACCAGCATGGACAATGACTGAGTCATACTTGTACTTGCTTTGGAGTGACCTGAGTGCTTGCGTTATGTGGCGGATCCCGGCACCCGACAGGCAGCTTACAGTGACCTTCTCCTTGTTCAGTCTGGTGAGTGGGACGTCGGTGTGCCGGACAATAGAGTCCCCTATAACAAGTGTATTTGGTGTGTTGTTTGGCCTTAAGGGCTGTGACTGTGAGGCACACTGATTTTGTGAGATATGTGTATTTGGTGTGTTGTTTGGCCTTAAGGGCTGTGACTGTGAGGCACACTGATTTTGTGAGATATGTGATTCATGGGTATTGTTGAGGGGTGGCTGTTGCTTGGATATCTGCTTAGGAGGTCTTTGCTGTTTAGGCAGATTTTTATTTAGAGCCTCAGAGTATGTTTTTGTGCGTTTGTGTTGGGTATGCAGATGCAATAGGTCTGTGTGAGACTGGATTTGTGGTGCAGGTGGTTACCTTTTCCTCCTGACTGACTGTGCCAGTCTTGGGTTGAGAGAGCTTTGCCTCCAGTTTGGCTGTGTAACTGCATCTCTCACATGTATTAGAGTTTGTTGGAAGGAGGAGAGGGTTGTCTGTGTACATCTCATTTGCTCACTCAACTGAGTGCAGTGAGATCATATTCTGATTTCAGGCACTCCTACTGTGTACAAAGAGAGCATATGGGAAACAGAAAAAAAATTTAAGCTTGTTTCCTGCCTTTCCTGTTAAGTGGTATAGACTATTTGTAGGCTTCTGAGCCCCCAAGCCCTTCTGTGTTGGAGGGAAGCCTTCTAGCTTAGTTTTTTTTTCTTATAACTAGCCAGTTTTCTAGTTTCAGCACTCAAATCTGTTTCTTTGATCTCAGCACTTGTTCAGAAAAAAAAAAAAAAATTTCATCTGCTTTTACTGTACTTGTTTCTACCTACTTTTTTTACTTTTGCATCATCTTAAAAGTACTCAATTGTATTTATTACTGCTTGGTGTAACTCATTCTAAGCCTTTTGGTTTAAACACTTGGGCTTCGGACCAGTTGTTTTGCACTGAGAGGGTTTGTGGTCTGCACTGTAGTGGCAGAACAGGTAGCTTACATCCTTCTAGGTTGGGAACTGCTGATTGAGGGCTCAGTGTCTGTTATTCTAAAAGTGTATTAATTCTGGTTTAAGCACTTGGGCTTTCAGGCCAGTTATTTTACATTAAGAGGGTTTGTGGTCTGCACTCTTGTGGGAGGAGAGGCTGGACTCTGCCCTTCTGAGCTGGGAATTTCTGGTTGAAGGCTTATAGTGCATGCATATCTGAACTGCTTCTTACTGAAGTTGGTGCGCCTTGTTTGCTGTGGCATAGACTGGATTCGGCCTGCTGGATCTAGCTTTGTTTGTGTAACTTGAGCACTAATCCAGGCATTCTCTAAAGTATTCAATTGTATTTATTACTGCTTGGTAGTAACTTGATTAAAGTGTAGCTATCATTCTAAGTCTTTTGGATTAAGCTCTTGGGCTTCAGACCAGTTGTTTTACATTAGGAAGGTTTGTGGCATGCACTGTGGTGGCAGGACAGGTAGCTTTCATCCTTCTAAGTTGGGAACTGCTGATTGAGAGCCCAGTGTCTGTTATTCTTAAAGTGTATTAGTTCTGGTTTAAGCACTTGGGCTTCAGGCCAGTTATTTTACATTAAGAAGGTTTGTGGTCTGCACTCTTGTGGGAGAAGAGGCTGGACTCTGCCCTTCTGAGCTGGGAATTTCTGGTTAAAGGTTTATAGTGCCTGAATATTTGAACTGTATCTTACTGAAATTGGTACACCTTGTTTGTTGTAGCATAGACTAGATCCAGGCCTGCTGAATCTAGCTTTGTTTATATGCTTGTTGTTTGTTTGCTTGTTATTTCCTGGAACGCTAATTCCACCTAATACGCTGCTTCTCAGTGCTTCTGTGGATCACTAGTGATATCTGCATTGCTTACTGTACTTATTTCCTTGTTTCACTTGAAAGAAAGTTACTGTTTGTCGTTTTTGCATTTAAGTTACCTGTAACACATTGCACCTAAGTTACCTGGCACTTGCTCACTAAAGCAATTATATAAGTCAGCACTAAAAATTAAAAGCACTACACCCTCACTCCCCACTGGCCCTGGTTTTCAATTATTAAGGAATTCCCAATATTATTCTAGCATGTCCAAAGGTCAGTTGTCAATCTCCTCTCTGGTCCAGCTGGTGAATCTGGGAATCTTGAGGCAATGTTACAACTGCCTCATGTACACAGACAACCCTCTCCTCCTCCCAACAAATTCCAACACATGTGAGAGATGCAACCATATAGCCAAACTGGAGGCTAAGCTCTCTCAACTCAGTACTGGCATAACCAGTCAGGAGGAGAAGGAAACCACACTCACTACAATTCCAGTCTCACATAGACCTACCACGACAGCAAACCAAACACATAATCACACAAAACATACTGAGGCTCTAAATAAAGATCTGCCTAAGCAGCAGAGACCTCCAAAGCAGACACCCAAGCAGCCGCTACCCCAAAACAAAACACGTGCAACACATATCTCACAAAGCCAGTGTGCCAAACAGTCACAGCCCTTAAGACTAAATAACACACCTGATAGACTTGTAATAGGTGACTCTATCGTCAGGCACACTGACGTCCCGCTCACCAGGCTGAACAAGGAGAGGGTCACGGTGAGCAGCCTGTCTGGCGCTAGGATCCGCCACATAACACAAGCACTCAGGTCACTCCAAGGCAAGTACAAATATGACTCAGTCATTGTCCATGCTGGTGTGAATGACCTGAGACGCACTCCCTGGACTACATGAAAAGAGACATAAAGGAGCTCTCTGAGCATGTAGCCCAGGCCGGTATGACCCTGACCTTGAGTAGCATCTTACCCTCACCAAGAATGATGCCACAATACGTAGACAAGATGATCAATTTCAACAATTGGCTTAAGTACTGATGTCATTCAAAGGGGATCCAATGCCTGTCAGCTTGGGATGATATGCTCGACCAGCCACGATGCTTCGCTAGGGACGGCTTGCACCTGTCACCCCTGGGCTTTCGGATATTGGCAAAGGCTCTTGCTAACCCCATAGTGCCTTTTTTAGGCAAGGCTCAAAAGACAAACCCACCTCCATAGGTATCACAAGGGATAAGAAACTAAGAGTAATGCTACTCAACGCCAGAAGTCTAAACCTCAAGATGCACGCACTCGAAACTCTCCTTGGCATGGAGAACTTCGATATCTGTGCAGTAACAGAAACCTGGTTCAGGGCTCCCGAGAGCACACCAGCACTACCAGGTTATACCTCATACCATGCTTTTCGGCCCCAAAACTTGGACCGAACCACAAAAGGAGGGGGAGTATCGATATTCATCAAAGATACCCACACCTCCAGGTTGGTGGCAAAGCACGAAGCATCAGAGACTATCCATGTGCAACTAACAGTGGGTAAAACTGCCTTCCAGTTTATAGCCTGCTACAGACCACCCTCCCAAACCCAAGAACCCCACTCAGCCTTCCTGAGAACACTGGAAAATATGAAGGTCTCTCCAAACACCATTATATTGGGCGACGTCAACTACCCAAATATAGACTGGGAGCATTACTCTAGCTCCAACACCCTAGCCCAAAGGTTCCTAGAATTTATAAACTCAAATGCTATGGAACAACTTGTTACCACTCCCACAAGAGGGGAAAACATACTGGACCTGATCATCACCAACATGGGGACTCTATGCTCCAGACCAGAAGTGTATCCCTCATTGGTAAGATCAGACCATAAACTAATCTCACTGGATATTCACATCCCGACCCCACCCCCTGCCCAGAAAACCACAGTGAAAAACTTCTCTAAAGCAAATTTCACACTCCTCAAAACTGAGGTGGAATCCTTCAAAGCCCCCGGGCCTGTGGAAAATACGGCCCAGACCGCAGAATCCTTTATAAACGCATTCTATGAACACCTTCAGGAATGCATGGATCATGCGATCCCAAATAAAACCAAGACCCAATCCTCCAAAGGCAGACGTCCTGTCTGGTGGGCCCCAGCCATAAACAAAACTATACAATAGAAGGAGGAAGCTACTAAATGATAGAGCAAAATCCCAAAAAGGGAAGGCATCACTGATCAGTATTAGCAAAAAACTACGGGCACACATAAAATTGTCTAAGGCCAGCTTCGAGAGAAAAATTGCACAGGACACTAAGGATAATCACAAGGCTTTCTTTAGTTATGTTAGGAACCTGGGTGGTAATTCCCAGATATGCTCAGAATTAGTCCAAAATGACAAAAAATACACCGAACCCACAGACATTGCCAACATCCTAGCTGACCGGTTCAGCGCAACGCCTCCCTCCCCACCAAAAGGGCAAATATCTGTCCCAGCAGAGTGCTTCCCCCCTGACATCTCAGATGCTCAGGTAAGAGCCGCCCTCTTCAAAGCAAAAAACACAGCATCAATGGGACCAGATGGTGTCCCGGGCTGCGTCCTACATGAACTCCAAGAAGAGCTAAACCCAAACATAAAACTACTGTTCAATCTCAGCCTTACTACAGGATATGTGCCCAAAGAGTGGCGTACAGCAACAGTGGTCCCTCTCCATAAAGGTGGTGCCTCAATGGATCCTGGAAACTATCGCCCCATAAGCCTGACTAGCTTGGTCTGCAAAGCTATGGAAAGGATCATCATGGACCTCATAAATAAAGATATTGGGGACCTACAAACACTGGATCCTACCCAGTTTGGCTTTAACGGCAGATCCTGCCTCTTAAACCTGGTTGATTTCTTTGAAACAGTCACCAAGGCCATTGACGAGGGGAAGGTGGTCCACACAGCCTACCTGGACCTCGCAAAAGCCTTCGATACAATACCCCACTCGGGCATTATAGATAAGCTCACCAGCTTAAATATAAACCCCTATGTCACTAGATGGATTGCAAACTGGCTCAAGGACAGAACCCACATGGTTAGAATTGCTGGAGCCATGTCAGACTCCAAACCAGTTACAAGTGGTGTCCCACAAGGCTCAGTCCTGGGACCTCTCTTGTTCGGTATATATTTCTCGGAGGTACAGGCCAACATGGAAGGACTGTGGCTGACCAAGTTCGCAGATGACTGCAAACTGGGCGCCATAATCGACTCTCCAGCCGACACAAGCATCCTTCAAAAGGGCCTCATAGAAACAGACAACTGGTGCCAGAACCATGGCCTCAAGCTAAATGCCAATAAGTGTATAGTCATCCCCTTTGGCAAAAACAAAGTGCCCACAAATTACCACATAGGTGGTAATCCATTAAGTACAGAAGAAGTAATTAGGGACCTGGGGACCCAAGTTGATAGCAATCTCTCATTTGACAACCACGTGGCCAAAGTGGTTAGAAAAACATTTTATATAGCCCACCTAATCATGAAGGGATTCACATCTAGATCAGGGGAGGTCATCGTGCCTCTTTACTCATCCCTCATCAGGCCCATAATTGAGTACAATGCCCCTTTTGGGATGTACCTTACCAGACACCTGCAGCAACTGGAAAGACCCCAAAAGTACCTCACCAAGAGGATCAAAGGGCTCAAACAGATGCCATATGCTACCCGGTTAAAGAAACTCCAGCTCTACTCAGTGGCATACCGCCTGTTCAGAGGCGATCTGTGCCTGACGATAAAGCCATGTCCAACCCGAATTAATGGACATGCTGCACCTCAGAAAATCCAAATCCCATCGAGCGCTCGAGAGACTTGAACCTCAGCACTGAAATAAATAGGACATGCTGGAGGGACAGATTCATAACCCAGAGGCTCCCTTCACTCTGGAATAAAATCCCAGTCCAGGTTAGGCAGAGTCCCTCATTGACTCTCTTCAAGAGGAATCTTGATGAGTGGATGGGAGATCGTAGGTTTACCCCGGGTATCACTTCTGTGTCACTGTTAGACAGAGGCACAGTATACTAACCTCGAAAAAGGGCATAGCAAAATAAATTTAAAATGGTTGGCGAAAGCCAAACACATTCTGGCTAGGCTTATAAATGCCCTAGGGCAGATAGCCTAATATGAACCTATGAACCTATAAGGCAATTGTAACATTGCCTCAAAATTCCCAGATTCACCAGCTGGACTGGAGAGTAACCTTGAAACTGACCCTTGGACATACCAGATTAGTATAGGGAACTGTTTTTTTACTGATCAGATTAGGGAAGGGAACTGATTTTTCACTTGATCAGGAATGACCAATCGGGAGCCTAATACTTATGAGAAGTCAAGGAGGGTGTAGTGCTTTAGTTCGTTAGTGTTTCCTTATAATAGCTGAGTAAGTGCAGGGCTTTAGAAAGAGAATAGAGTGATTACTTTGAGAGTTTAAACAGTTCTAAGGGAAAAAGTGAAGAGCAGACTTTGTGGAGCTTGGAATAGTTTAAACCTGTTTAGGCAGCGGTGCCCACTGCTCAGTGCACAAAACCGCGCAAAAAGAGAGTTGTAGGGTTTTAAGAGACAGAGATCAAGGAGTTTAGAATTGACCCAAAATGGCCAATAAAACTACAGCTTCTAGGCAGTAACCACTCCTCCAGGGACAGGCAGGCTGTTCAGTGTTAACCACTCCCACTGGTGAACACAGAGACTTCCCTTTAGCCCAAGCGAGCACTGGCCTTCTAGAAACTTCTAAACAGTTCAGAACAGGAAATCTGTAACTGAACTTTCTTAACTTTCAGAAAGTGGGAAAAAAGCAAGTTTTTTTTGTTTTTTTGTTTTTTTTCTTAAAGGTAGCAGAGATACACAATTTATTTATTTTATTTATTGACATTTGTTGACCGGGTTAGTCCAACTGGGATTTTGTCCCATTTTCAGTGGAGACCCGAGGAGAAAAGCTCCAGATAGTACAATAAAAAAAAAAAACACTACAGTAGTTTACAGGTATAGCAAACAATAGAAATAAAACTAGTCATTTCAGTAGTAAAACACAAACAAAACAATACAGTAGTAAATAATAAACAAAACAAAATTAACAATAGTTAAATGACAGCACAAGGTTTTTTTTTTTGCTATGTAACTGTACTGGTGGGGATAGAGTTCAGAAGTATGACAAGAATAGATGGAGTGATTCCAATGTGGGGGGAGGAGAGAATTATGTAGAGTCATAGCAGGGGCAAATTCTGGAATTGAGTAAATGAGTCTTTAGTTTTCTTTTAAATAGTGGGGTGTGAGAGACTGAGCGAATGTCAAGGGGTAGTTTGTTCCAGGCTTGGGCCACAGAGTGTTTGTAGAGTAGCTTACCTACTGACTTATTTGGGTGGTACATATCAAGCAATTGTTGAGAGGTGCGGAGGGGTCGAGATTGGGTGTAGGCAGAGACAAGGAGAGATAAGGATGGGACAGTAGGATGGTTTAAAGAGCACAGAGTGCAACATGTGAAATTGATGAGATGTAGTAGTTGTGGGAGTTCTAGACATTGTAGAGACTTCAAAGCAATGCAGTGGTGTGTGTTGTTTGGGGAGTTGGTGATGAATCTGGCTATTTTGTGGTAGGATTGTTGGAGTTTATTCAGGGTAGTTTTTTGGATATTTGTGAGAACTGGAGCAGCATAGAGGAGTGAGGGGAGGAGGAGTGCTTGTCCTAGGGTGAGTCTAGCATCGGGACTGAGATTTTTTGTTTCAGTATAATAGGCCTAATTTCTGATGTGTTTTCTTTATACATTGCTGTATGTGTTGATTGAATTTTAATTCATTGTTGATATTGACTCCAAGGAGTTTTGTGTGGGTGTCAGGTAGGATAGCTGTGTTATTGCATGACTTAATGACAAAGGAGGATTTATGATTATTAAGAGAGTGGGGTAGGAAGAGTAAGAGTTTGGTTTTAGTAGGATTGAGAATCAGTAAGTTTTCTGAAAGACATTGTTCAGTGGATAGTAGAGCTGTTTGGGTTAGGGAGTGTAGGTCAGACATGTTGTTGGCTGTAGAAATGATTGTGAAGTCGTCTGCATATTGTATAAGTGAGGACTGATGGCATGAGGTGAAAAGGTCATTGGTGAAGATGTTGAATAAGAGGGGACCCAAGGTGAAACCTTGTGGCACACCAGTAGAGAGAGGTAAGAAGGGAGAAGGGGAAGAGAGCCATTTAACTGATTGTTTGCATTCAGACAGATAGCTAGCAAACCAGTTGAGGGTGGGGGTGGAGAGGTGAAAGTTAGTGAGTTTAGATAGTAGTAGTGGATGAGACACTGTATCAAAGGCTTTGGAGAGGTCAAGAAAGAGACAGGAAGTAAGTTTATTGTTGTCCAGAGATTCTGCTGTGGTGTGAGTGAAGGATAGTAGAGCAGTAGTTGTGCTGTGATAGGGGCAAAAGCCATGTTGGGTAGGGGTGAGTAAGTTTTGATTGAGACGGTGATTCATAAGTTGAGTGTGGATGCATTTTTCGAGTATCTTAGATAGTGGGGACAGAATGGCAATGGGTCGGTAGTTTGAAGGGTCAGTGGAGTTACCTCCTTTGTGGAGAGGGATAGTGTAGAAGGATTTCCAAAGGGTAGGAATGGTAGATTCTTGCATAGATCTATTTATTAATATTGTTACTGGGTAGGCGATAGTCAGCTGCAAGTTTAAGGAAGGTTGGAGGTAATTTGTCAGTGGAGGGGGGAGCATGGTTTGAGTTTGAGCAGTAGAGATTTGATGTAGGAAATGGGCACAGGCTTGAAGTAAAAGGGTGAAGCGTTGGGGGTGGGTGAGGGGACAGGTACTGAGGTAGAGGTGGGTTGAGAGGGTAGGAGATTTTGTATGGAGGAGATAAAATGTGAGTTAAGTTGGGTAGCTGTTTCCTCATGAGTTGTGTTTGGGTAGGGTGAGAGGTTAGAGGGATTACCAGGATGGAGGATGCTGTTGAGTGTTGTCCAGAATTTACGAGGGTTTGATTTATATTTGTTCTGCCCTGAGCTATAGAATGACTTCTTGTCTATTATTACCTGTTTTTTAGCAAGGTTGCATAGTTGTTTGTATTTGAGTAGAAGAGGTGTTTGTTTAGATTTGCTCCAGGCTTTCCAGAAACTGTCTTTGTTTCATGATAGATTTAGTTTCTTTTGAAAGCCAGGGAGCATGATTGGATTTCACTCGAATCTTCCTAGAGGGAGCTAGGGAGTCTAGAGTATTTAGGAAGATGTTGTTTAAAGTGTTAACAGAATCATTTAGAGGAAGTTGTTTAAGGATGGACCAGTCAATGTTTTGTAGTATAGAGTTAAACTGTAAAGGATTAAATGTAGATAGTTTTCTGCAGTCTTTGAAAAGGTGGGGTTTAAGTGTGTGAGAGTTGTATCTTAGAATGGAGGTAGGGAGATGGTCACTAAGTGAGTCTGATAGGGTTGTGGGCTGGTGGTAGTGATGGGGGGTGTTGGTGAGAATCCAGTCTATTATTGAGCTGGAAGCTGAGGCTTTGTGGAAGCGGGTTGGGGTGGAAATGAGTTGGTGGAAACCATGAAGGTGAATGCTATGTAAGGGAGAGTCAGTTGATAGTTTTGCCCAGTCTATATTGACGTCACCAAGAATGAGTGTTTCATAGGGTATGTTGAGGGTGAACCAGGATAAGATGTTTTCCAGTATGTGTATATTGTTGCCAGGAGGAATATAAATGGAAGCTACAGCTAGATTTTTGTGTGCGTTCAAGTGGATATTTAGGATGAGAAGTTCAGCAGGGTGGAAGCTGGGAAATAGATATGGGGTAAGGTGATAGGTTAAGGGTGTTAGAGTAGAGGATGGCTACGCCACCACCTTTCTTTGAAGGTCTGTCAGAGCGGTAGATGTTATAGCCAGGAGGAAGAATTTCACTGTTACAGATATGTGGCTTGAGCCATGTTTCAGATAGGGATAGGATGTGAGGGGTTTTGAAAGCAATCCATGAGTGTAGTTCAGTAGTTTTATTGGCTAAGTTTTGAATATTCAGTGAATAGAAGGGTAGGTATTTAAGCAGCAAAATAATCACAACAGTGCAATAAATGACCCCACGCTTGAGTGCTAGGCCAAAATCAGGTAAAATGCAGTTTTTAGAGAAAAAACGATTTTAAATTAAGTGCAACACAGGAAATGCAGTAAACAGGCTCTAGATGTGTTCCAAGTACTGTTACTGTTACAGATATAAACTTTAGCAAGCAGGAAAATGCCAAAAAGTATGTGGCAAAGCAGGAAAACTTAAGAAAAAGTCAGAAGAAAATACTTCAAATCACAAAAGTGGCTCCTTTTCTTCTCTCAGCGTTTTCTCCCCTTGGTAGGTGCTTCAGCAACACCTAGCAAGCCTGATGTATGAAGACCAAAAAGTGCATAGTCATCCCCTTTGGAAAAAACAAAGTACCCACAAACTACCACATAGGTGGTAGTCCCCTAAATTCAGAAGATGTAATAAGGGATCTGGGGACCCAAGTATATAGTAATCTGTCCTTTGATAATCACATTGCCAAAGTGGTTAGAAAATCCTACTATGTGGCCCTCACAAAAGGGTTCGCATCCAGATCAAAAAGGTCATTGTGCCCCTCTACTCATTACTCATCATACCCATCATAGAGTACAACGCCCCATTTGGGATGTACCTAACAAAACACCTGCAACAGCTGGAAAGACCACAGAAGTACCTCACCAAGAGGATCACTGGCCTCAAACAGATGCCCTATGCAGCTCGACTGAAAGAACTCCAGCCATACTTGGTTGCATACCGCCTACTCAGAGGTGATCTCTGCCTGACATACAAGGCCATGTCCAAAACACAAACTCAAGAAAGAAAGATAAACTTCTGTAAACTCATCCTCTCACATCATTGTGCAAAAGAAACTGTATGTTTGAAAATTATTATTTATCTACTCAAACTTTTCTGTCTCAAAAGTGAGAGGATGATTTTGCTGTATTAAAGTTTATCATAAATTAATATAATTCATTATATTAATTACAAATATTTATTATTTTTTTATAGTAGAGTTTTTCATATTAAAACGTTAGGACTATGTAATATTGTTTAAACATATGCATAAACATGACTTTTATGGGTTTACCATTTTTTATGTGTCATTTGATTTTTTAGTTTTTAATTTGTGATGAATTTTGCTATGTCCACAAAGCAATGGGTTAAGTAAACTAGGCACATGGCTTTGTTTTATTCATTTACTTATTCATTTTATTGATGCTTAAATGTTTTTAAAGTAGGATATATTTGTTGAGTGGTTTGCTGTTGCTATTTGGCACTATGAAATTGTAACAAAAAAAGTATCACTTTAAAAGTTTGTAAAACTGGGGAGGGGCTTGCGAGTGTTCCACTATGCAGGCAACCTTTCAATGTTTGTCTAGCAATCATGTGACTAGGTGGAGGGAAATTTAAACTCCTGTTTCCTGTGTAGGCTTTTTTCCTGAGGAAGTTGATTTATTCAATTCAACGAAAAGCTTTTTTATGTGCTTAAATTCTATGTTATAGATATTAAATGCACTTTGGATTTATTCGACTTGTGTATGGTGCTGGTGTACTACTGGTCGGCTTGCTTGAGCGGATTCTGTGTGTGTGAGTTTACAGAAGGCCATGTCCAACCCAGAATTGATGGACATGCTCCACCTAAAGAAAACCCTATCCCCTCGTGCCACTCGCTCTAGGGATCTAAACCTCACCACAACAATAAATAGGACATGCTGGAGGTATAGATTCCTGTCCCAGAGACTTTCCATGCTTTGGAACAAGATACCAATCTACATTAGGCAGAGCTCCTCACTAACCCTCTTCAAGAGAAACCTTGACGAGTGGATGGGAAACCGAAAGTTTACCCTGGGGATCACTTCTTTGGCTCTTCTGGACAGAGGCACAGGGAACTAATCTAAGGGGGCGGCGAAAGTCAACACTTTCTGCTTGGCGTATAAATGCCTTCGGGCAGATAGCCTAGTACCTACCTATGATATTAGAAGAGGCAAGTGAAAATAGCTGCAGGAAAAGATAACCTTGGAGAGAAGATGGAGAAAAAGAGATAGAAGCATGCAGGGAAGAGGAGTACAAAGGAGAGGGAGTGTGAGAAAAGCAAAGAGAAGGGGGAAGTAGAATGAATGAGAGACTAAGTAAAGGGATGACAAGATGAGATAAGGAAGGGATGAAACAGGGATATAGGGGTTTAAGATAGCTTCAGGGTTCATGTAATTTGACCTGAGTGCAGCTGAACTTTGGGTGAAGAGGTGTTCCTTGAGCTGTTTTTTGAAGTCTGAGTACTTCTGGGCATCTCATATTGAGACAGCAATGGAGTCCTATAGTTTAGGCATTAGGATGGGACATCTCAGATTGAGACATCAGTGGAGTCCTATAGTGTAGGTGTTAGGATGGATTTTTTCCATTAATCTTTAAATAGCTTGACCATTATTTTTTATGAGTTGTTCCACCTGTCATTTCCATGTGCATGTACATTAACAGTAAAAACTTTTATAAACAAACATTGCTAAAGTTGTAAGGAAATTCAATAAATGAACATTAGAACATTTTGAAACTTGAACACTGCTGAAGCTACTTGGGGAATAAAATGATGACAGTAGAACATTATTATGATCTGACTTTAGAATAAGCAGTTTTTGTAGTTTCAGAGCATGAACTGTCTTTGTATGCTAGTCTCTTTGTCACTGCCTGAGATTTGTCTGCAAATCTGTCAATATCACAGTGTCAGAGAACCAGTCAGGTTAAAATGTCTTGTCTAGTGGCAGTTGGCAAGCCCAGGTGGTTTGTCTTAGTGTAAAAGTATTTTAAATGAGAATAATCTATGTTGAGATATTTGCCATTTGCAGTAGTAAATAATGTCATCCTTGACCTTTGTATCTTGATAAGGTTGCATGTAGTTTGTTCTAACCCATTCATTTTTAGTAATGAAGCTATATGTGTGTCCTGCAGTATCTGACGTCTGTACTGGCGTTTTTTCTTTTTGGTAGCAGCGCCTGTGTCATACTTGTTCATTTGACTTTGGTTTAGATTTTAACACTGAGGGTAATTCTATTGTAGCTGTAGAAGAACATGAGACGTTTTTGGAGATTCCAGCTGAATGTATCACACTTTTGTATTCACCTGACATCTTGGCTATTCTTTCCATGAAATAGCTGGTCTGTGCTTATTGCTTTGCCTGTAATGGCCATGAACCTGAAGTCTCTGGGAAAACCAGGTTTATTTTTCTGTAAGAAATGAATGCGTTGCTGCAGAATTGCTTGACCTTGATACTTTTTAGGAGGAGGTTCATTGTCTAATCTGATGCAGTTGTAAATAATGATCCCGGAGACGTTTTTCTTTCATACTAATATAATAGTTTGTCTGGAATTGATTTATTGGTGGTGCTCCCCCTCCAGATTCATTATAGTTAAGTTTATATCTTGCATTGATAAAGGCTTAATCTTTAAAAAAAAAAAAAAAAAAAAAAAAAAAAAAAACGTGGTCAAAAGATGTGTAACCTCTGTTCATACATTTAATATGCATAAAAAGGGTACATTACCTATAACGAGTTTGAAGGACACAAGAGAGAAATTCGATCAGGATGTTGATTATGGTTAATTTCTTGGATGTGTTTAACAGGAGGTTCAGGAAGTTTGCCTCAAGACTGAAACTTTGGAACGATTTTATTGAAGCCATTTCATAAATACAAAGTTATTATCAAGAATCTGATAAAGGGTTTTTATGGTGCATAATCTTTTGGATGGAACACTTGTCTTCTTTCTTTACTGTTGTTTTTGGCCTTTGTGATTTGATGAAGATTAGAAGACCTTGCATTTAATAGATTGCAGGTTTATTTTGATGAAACGTATTCCTCATCTGGGAAGGTTGTAGGAAGTTGGGGGAATCTTGATGGCAAATTTATTTATTTTGTCTTCTCTTATGCATGTAGATGTCATAGGAAAAGTTTAATTATATTGATTAACATTTATATTTCTTATAAAAAAGAGAAGGTGAAGGAAGAGGAAAATGGAGAAGAAATGAAAAAAGAAAGGAAGAGGTGAATGGAAAAAAGATGGTGAGGAGAAAGAAGAAGAAATAAGGAAAAAAGGGATGAAGATATTTTTGAATGCTTTTGGCATTTTATAACTAAAGCTGTAATTTACTTCAAAATGAAGAAATAAAAGGTTATTGTGCTCATAAATGGAATATTGACATCCTTTCCTATATTAAATGTATCCACATATACATAATCTCATACAGCTAAAAGCAGTAACATAAAAAACCAGAAGAAAAGGAAAAAAGGAGAAGAGAGTAAAGGGGATACTACATTGGAAAGATAACGAAAGAGTGGATAATTGTATGATAATGTGTTAAGGAAAGTTTTTAGTCTATGTATTCAGTTTAGTTAGCTAAACTATATTAGGAGCTTTAGGTGCCATGGTATAAGGGTTACTCTAGTGCTTTTTAACTTGGTTATGTGCAGAATTTATTATAGCTTTATTTTTTTGTTATTAGGATTATTTGTTGACACTGAAAAATATTGATCACACATCCTTATTTCTAAGGGAAGTATTGAGAAAGTAAAACTAACAATTCTGGCTTACATGTTATCTTTTGAACAAATTTGCTACTCTAAAAATGTTATGACTTTATTGAAGATCACATCACTTAATAACATTAATGGAGGATGTAAAAGAAGCCTCATTATTCAGGTTTATTAATCATAACAAAGCTGGTGTAATCATGCTGCAGAAAATCTATCTTTTAAGCAAGGATATTAAATATTTAAATGCTAAAAAATGTATTGGTGGCTTCCTCCTTCAAAGTGAAAATGAGAGGAACAAACTATACTATAGAAAAAAATCTGCAGTTATGCCAAAGTTCAGTACTTTTAGATTAAAAGGAAGTGGTGTTATTAGCCGTCATAGAACTGTATGGAATATTTACTCTCGATACCGGTTTCTAGTATTTCAAAGTTGGTTAATAAAAATGAAAGTTAACTTAATATGGGGAGCAGAATTGTATTGGTTTTATCTCAAATGCTTTAAAAGAACCTATGCTAGCCGCTACAGCTTAAGTTCTTTAAAATGGGTAGAAAATCTGGATTTTAGAGGTAATGCTTTTTGCAGAAATAAATTCAATATTTTTTACCTATTATTCCTACACTTTTGGAATGTAAACTTGGATAGAGTTTGGATAGATGCCCCCATCTTATTATAATGGTATGTTTTTTAATCTCTCAATTAAGAATAGAACTTTTCCTTTAATCAGTAGAATCGCAATTAAACTGAACTTGCCTTAGAAAAGTGCAGAATACACTTGTATGCCATAACTTCTAAAGGGTTACATAACTTAATTAACCCATCATAATTATGGAATATGTCTAATCAGATTGAATGCAAAGCAAAACCAAATTTGAATGAAAAACTTCAAATATTTGTATAATTATTATAAAAAATAAATCCTGGAAAATTGTAACAAGAAAAAGATGAAGATGGAATTCTAAGATAGCTGCATACTGATCAACAGCTTAATTTCAGGTTTGCCAGCAAGAAAAAAGCTGAGAAATAAGAGCCAGTAACAGGGTCAGCTTCAGAAAAATTTAGTTACTGGTTAGGAACTATACTGCCTGGATGCCAACAAAAAGGAAATGGAGAACTTGAGTGAAAATTGACCAGAAAAGTGAAGAGAAAACACTGGCTGGGAAGAATCTTGCATCTGTTCAACAAAAAGAAGTTTAAGCTTCAGCGATGGTACAAGAAATGGCCACCAGTAATTTAGGGGAAAAATAAATCAAATGTGCTCAGAGGTGATTTGAAATAAAACATTGAAGGAGAATATCAACTCAAATAACAAAAGGCTAGTAAACATAGAAGAATCTTTATTTAACTAGCTATTCTGATGAACTGATAAATTGCAAAAATCAGATACTGAAATAAAAATGTTGGCTGAGTATTGGACTTCTCAAGAAGAGTTTTTCAAAAAAAATGGTAGAGTTAGAAGATGGCACATGCAGAGGAAACTATATTTTTTGGTATACCAGAGAAACTGAAAGGAACAGACTGTATTAATTTGATGAAAGCACAGATGCATCTGTGGGATACCAGTCCAGTTGTTTAATTGAAAGTACACATTAAATGTATGTTGCACACCTGGCCATGCAGGTAAGTCCTGTATCAGCAAAGATGCAATCATACCAGCAGGAGGAGTGATCTTGACAAAACTGTGGCAGAAGGGAAAATATTAAAAATTAGACAAAGTGTTTGTAGAAAATTCACAGTATTTACTGAACACCAGTCAGAAGGGAAGGTAATTTATCCCAGCAGTCAGAAAATGAGTGGCAGGTGTGAGATTCAAGCTTGCTATACTCTACTGTCTTCATAATATTTTATTCCTGGAGGATCAAAGACCTTTTTGATGCAGAACAGGTTAAGGAGGAAATAAAAGTTTAGCAAGCAAAAATGGATTCAGCAACAGAAGGGGATTGTGTTTCCCATACTTCTGACAATAAAACTGCTAGGGAGACTTTGCCAATGAAACTTTTTCCAGTGTTCCAAAGGAAAATGCTTGAGACAGAAAAAAGAACAGGAGTTGACTAGAAGAATCAGGAGTACCTTGTACTCAAACCAGAGTCTGGTGTTGGAAAATTGAGATGAACAGAAAGAATACCAGCAACACTGAATGCAGTGAATAAATGGGAAACTATAAAGTATCCGTCACATTTGTGAAATATGGCTTTGCAAGAAAAAGTGGATGAAAATAAAATGCTTTTGTTGACTGTTAGATGTTTAGGACACTAAAAGTGAAAAGGATTAACTTTTTTTTGCTTAAAGTTTGTACATTTATAATTTAAACTGCTGAAAGTCTCCAGGAACAGATGGTATTTGTGTGGAAGTATTTTAAAAGGAGGGATAAAGGAAAAGGGTAGTAATTGTACTAATTACTAGATGGGCTCCAGTTGTGCTAGAAGAGGGGACAAAAGGTGATAAGGATAGATTTGTGGTAGCAGTAAAGCAGTTTTGTGTAGTGTGCAATCAAGGATATTTTAAATTTGTGGGGAAGTCTCATCTGTGTCTTGTTGTATGCATCAAAGATATTATATAAACAATATATTTGAAATGTCAGAGTCAAAAAATGAAAGCAGGATGTTTCTCTTCTGATAGAACAAAGTGGTTTAGGATTACATGATTTGAAGGCACACATTAGAGGGATACAGTTAGGGCTCCTTTATTTAACATGCGCAGAAAGATATTCAAACTAGAATGGGATGATGTAGTGAGGGGGTTCAAGCAACAGCGGGCCTTGGATGCAGATCCTTGAGGAGAAAACTAATTATGATGCAGAATATTATATTCATAAAGTAGCAGAAAGTATTCTAAGAACTAAGCTGACATAATAATGGCGAAAGGAGATTTTGCCAGTAGGGATGACTACAAGTAGGGGTACAGAAAATTGACAAGATGAGGATGGAATTTGCTAGAGAAAACTGGCAAAGACACCAAAGTATTGGAGCAAATAGCGAGGGAAAGGTAATAGAGTGAGATGAGGCTAAGATAATGATCGGGACTGCAGGTTAGAGACTGCTTTCCCTAGCAGGGATTGATAATGGCGAAAGAGAAAGGGAGAGATGAATCTTGTGTGAAAGACCTGTTCTGGTATA
Source organism: Protopterus annectens (assembly GCF_019279795.1). Taxonomy (NCBI): domain Eukaryota; kingdom Metazoa; phylum Chordata; order Ceratodontiformes; family Protopteridae; genus Protopterus; species Protopterus annectens. The sequence goes on from NC_056741.1 coordinate 153,464,674, forward strand.
GTATTTAGTTGAATCTAGAACAGAAGTTGCTGTTAAGAGATAATTAGTAGGGCATAGAAAATATTGCATGCTTATCTACAAGAATCAGAGGATGTTAGAAAAAATTGGGAAGAGAGACTGGAAAAGCATTTTACAGTAGGATCATGGGATCCTAGGAGGTAATTAGGCTAATGGCCATGGGGCCTTTACAAGCCTAGCCAAGAGTTTATCCCCAAAAAAGAAACCTTAGCCAGCACCTGTCACTCCTATCGGTGAGGGACACAGGTGGAACCCCTGGGACAAATTTGTGATTTTCCATCCATTCATCAAGGTTGCGCTTGAAGAGGGTCAGCTGTTTGGAGGACATATGTATGACTCCCAAGTGTGCAACAAGGTCCAGAAGGTTTAGAATCTTTGCCCAGAAGTGTGTTCATAGGTATTGCTATACTCAAAGCATTTTTGAAAGAATTTTTCCTCGGGTAGATGGCAAATGTTGGAGGTGTGGTAGGGAAGCAACAGGTAACTGAAAATGTATGATGTGAAGTTGTTCATTCTCTCCATTTATTCTTGCACATGGGTTCGGAGCCAATCCATCTGCTCCGAGTCAGCTGCTTTATTAACTGAAGATCTCAGAGTAGCTCGAGACCAGGTCCCTATCCCATGATGCTCTCTGTCCTACCTCAGATCTAGTTTGCTGCTGCAACACATTGGAGGTTGTCTGGAGTGCTCGGGCCAGTTTTATATTTATCTTATTTTTGGCAATATTCTGAATATTGCAAAAAGAAGATAAATATAAAACAAAAATATTTATATTTGTACTGCTTTTGGGCTGCTTAGCCTTAACATTCTTTATTTAGCATTTGACGAGTTTTGTCCTTTTCAGAGCGGTTGCTCTTAGGCCTTTGGCTGTTTATTAGTTAATTTCTATCCCCTTTTACTTATTAATAGTGTGATTATAGTGTTATACATATTAATAGTGTGTTTTTATTGCTTTTAGAGTGCTTAGTGTTATTAGACAGTGTGCTGAGTTTGGATATATTATATATATGTATATGTGTGTGTGTGTGTGTATATATGTATATATGTATATATATGTGTATGTATGTATATATATATATATATATATATATATATATATATATATATATATATATATATATATATATATTCTTATTGGATTAGATTGTCAGTTGTTCAGGGTTCTGACAACTTAGAACTGTTCTGGAAATTAGACTTTGCAGTAATCTTTTCATCCATAGTGTTACTGTTGTTTATGATTTGTCTTACCATAAAGAAAAACAGAAATCTGGTTTGAAAAAGTGTCCAAAATGCAGGCAGAAGATGTCCGTTACGGATGCCCATTTGAATTGTGTTTATTGTTTGGGGCCTGTTCACCTCCAGGAGAATTGCTGCATTTGCCATTCCTTCAGTAGTAGGGTTTTACTGGAGAGACTAAGGAAGCTGGTAGATGGAGGCATATTGAAGCCAGATTTTCAGGAGTCCTTGGACAAGGCTGACCCAGACTTCCAAGTCATCGAAGGGGTCGAAGTCTTCTAAGGTGTCTTCAGAGCCCAAGTCATTGGCTCCAAGCCTTACTGTAAAGGTGCAGTCGCCAGCTCCGCAGTCTTCAGAGCCGTGCACTGAGCAAGTGTTTCGGAGTCTGCCTCCGAAACCTTGAGGTCACCTATCCTTCAATCAGTAGCGTCTTTGGTTCCTTCGACTCATTCTTAGAGGGCCCTCTCTGATGTGGATGTAGACCGGGTAGTGCAGAGGCTTCTCGAGAACCCGGCACTGGCTAAATTGTTATCAGTCTCGACCCAACCGGCCTCGGGGCCTACGACCATTCCACCTGCTGTGACTACTCCTCCGAGCCGAGCAGGGCCTTTGGAGCCGGGGGAGGAGGATCTGACTATTGTGGAGCCTTCGGAGCCGAGGCCTGTTCAAGAGCCCTCGGCTCAGTCAACCCTGATTTCTTCAGTTCCATTGGAAGAGTCTGGGAGCCAACACTCTCTCGTCGGTTCTGGGGGTGGAGAATCGAACTGATGTGTCTGTTCCGACCCTTCCTCTCGGGGCTTTGGTGCAGATGAGCTCGGCTCTGTCCTCTGGTTTGGAGCCCACTGTCTCAGTGCCAGGAAAGTTGCCGTCTTCTTTGGAACCGGCGGCTTCCTCAGGTCGGAGCAGTGGTGCCTTCGATGCTATGTCAGGTCCCTCCTCCACCTCCCCTAAAGTGCCGCTTTCTGCCTCTACATCACAGGTCCCTGTGAAGCATTGAGACCCAGGGCCTCGGGTAACCCCATCGGGTGACCCTTGCTCTATTGAGACCTCACCAGAAGCCCCCACTGATGAGGTTTCTAGGAAGAGACTTTGTAAGAGGAGATATTTAGATTCCCCGCAGGAGTCTTTGACATCAGACACCGACTTGGAAGAATCAGAAGGGTCCCCACGGAGGATATCTCCTTTGCTGATATCCTGGAAGTGGGTGACTGGCAGTACATTAGCCCTACTGAGGATGTCGGTGCTCCTGAAGGCCTTTGGGTCTCAACCTTCCACCTCTTGGGTGACTCCGCCCTTCGAACTAATGGAATTGGTTGCTCGAACGGTGTGGTATTCTCCTTATACTATGGAACCGGTCCCTCAGAGGCCCAGCAAGTTTATCACCTCCCCGCAAGACAAGATGCTGCTCACTAATGGAGTCCTGGTTGATGCCATGGTGGTGGTGGTGGCCACCAAGAAAGAGATGTCAGACACCTCTTCTACTGTCCATCCGCCTAGTAGGGATTCCAGGATGATGGACAGATACGGGAAACGCATCTTTAGTTCTGTGGCCTTTGCTATGCAATCGCTTAACTACTTGACTCATTTTACCCGTCTTCAAAGAGATCTCCTAAAAGAGCTTGGAGATACTGTGCAGGATAATACAGATGGTGCTGTCTTTGAGAAGGTGACAGTCCAACTTAATACCCTTAACTTCATAGTGAACTCTTTTATGCGGCCCATTTCCTATGCAGCCGATGGTTCGAGTCGGGCAGCGGGTTCAGCGATAGCTCTGCGGAGACAGTCCTGGATGCGCTTATGCTCTTTTGCGGAAGCCTTCAAGTCTTCCTTTGTCAACATCCCATTCAATGGCTCTTCTCTTTTTGTGCCCAAAGTCAAGGAGACTCTTACTAGGTGTGAGCAGGAGGGAAAGACTCTAGCTGCCGTAGGAGTCTATTTTTCCACCCCTACTAGACCATACCCCAAAGGGCAGAAAGGTGGAAAAATGTGGTTCCGAAAGTCCCAAGGAGCTTTCCAGAACACACATAGTGAACCCCCCTCCAGAGGCAGAGGAGGAGGGGTAATAATGGAAGATGAACCACGAACTGCATAAACTAGTAAAACATAGCGAAGGCTCCTCAGTTGGTCACTTGAAATAATTTTATTACTCACAATGCACCGAAAAAAAACAATAACGTTGTAAACATACATAGAATTAAAATAAAATAAAAGTACTAAGCGCTTTCACCCTGGAAAACATACGGGCATCTTCAGAGTACTGACAAGATGTCTCAGCAACAACAGTTAAATACATAAGTCCTTAATTACACAACGCCTATCACTGGTTGATTAATAAAATATATTTTTTTAAAATCATTGTACAGAGTTAATAATTAATAAGAATAGGACACACTTGATAAAAAATGTAAAATATGAAATAGAACATAATATAATATAATGTAATAAATATTTTAAATATTATAAATATGTATTGTAGTAAAATACCATTGTAAATGTAATAATGTTATAAAAACTAGTGTATTTTTAATAAAAAATAAAAAGAAAATTAAATATATGTACATTGTATCTTGTAATGTTCCTACATTAGAAAACAATTAGCATAATTTTAAACTAATTGTCACTAAAAAGAACTAAAATATCAAATACAATATGATCTTTGTTTTAAAATACTTGAAATAGAGATATGCCCATTAATGCCAGGTGAACAACTGGCATTGAGTCTTAACTGCCACGAACATTCTTTGGCTTCTGACATATATATTATCATAATCTCTTCCTTTCTCCCAATAATTGGGAATTCTATCAATTACAAAAAATATAAATCTCTTAAAATTCTCACATTTAGTGCTATGTGCAAATAAAGCATTCACCATCTTTTTATTTTTAATGTCCCTGTTATGTTCCAAAATGCATTCCCTCAATTTCCTGGTTGTTTTCCCTACATAGTATGCAGGACAAGAAACACATGTAGCCAAATACACCACCATTTTTGTATTACAATTGCAGTGTCCTGGGCATTTAATTGATCTCCCATATCCTTGCACCATAGTATAAGGTCCATCATTCACAAATTTACAACTTTTACAAAAACCACATTTACTCATTTTTGACATAGTATATATCCGGCTCTTATAATTGTTTTCCATACTTTCTTTAAGATTGGTGCCCCAACTATACGTAACCTTGGGAAAATGCCCTATTATTTCATTGTATTCAGTTTTATTGGCAAAGACACTAAACCAAGTGTCATTTAATATTTGGACTATAATGTCTGAATGCTCATTAAATGGTAAAATAAACGTATCTCTTTTGTTAGTGTCAGTCTTGTCTATAGACATTCTGTTTAGTCCATATTTCAAGATTGGTTTATATAGAGTATTTCTTTTCATCAAAACTTCTTCCTTTATTTGATTAACTAAGTTTGATGGATAGCCCCTGTCTAAAAACATATTACATATTACCTTTAATTCATGAATAAAATTGGTATCTTCACTAATAATAAGTGATAGCCTTACCAGCTGACCTTTTACAAGGTTCTTTTTTTGAAAATATGGATGGCAGCTGTCATAATGAAGGAAGGAATTTGAGCATGTTTGTTTACGGAAAATATTGGATTCAACCATGTTATTGTTAAAATACATACTTATATCCAAATATTCACACTTTTCTTCATGTATTTTGGTTGTAAAATTAAAAAAAGTCGATGTTGAACCTAAATAACATATAAATTCACTTAGTTCTTCCTTGTTGCCTTTCCAAAAAATTAAAATATCGACCAGGTATCTGACATAAAATTATATTTTTTCCCAGAACCTGGAAGAGAAAATACTTTCAGTCTCCCACTGAGCTAGTACTAAATTTGTGTAAATGGGAGCACATCTGGCCCCCACTGCTACCCCTGTGCGTTGTCTGAAATATTCACCTTCCATGTACATAAAATTGTTGTACAAGACCATTTCCATCATCTCTACTAATAGTTTGCGTTTAACAGTGTGTAATCCACTGCATCTATCCAAAATTGTCTCAAACATTTCCAGACCCAACTTATGCGGTATGACTGAAAATAGATTTATCACATCAATGGTGACCATAATGGTGCCATCAATGTTGTTCTCCATATTGTATATTCTTAATTTATCTAGGCAATGCCAAGAATCTTTAATAATGTGGGGGAAGTGATTAAGAATATATTTGCAATAATAATCAGTATACCTGGCTGTAGCTTCTAATTTTGAACCCTTGGCTGAAACAATCGGTCTAAAGGGTGGATTGTTAACACATTTGTGTGTTTTCGGAATGCCAAAAACTGATGGAGTGACGGGATGTTCCACAGTAAGATATTCATATTCAAGTTTATCAATCATTCCTTCAATCAAATAATCATAAAGTAACCAGTCTATCTTTGTATAGGCCCTATTCATCTCAAATTTAGATACTTTTTCATAGGTTTCGTCATCATCTAGCATGTTGGTCATTTTATTTATATAGTCTATTTTGTTCATTATTACTACCCCACCACCCTTATCAGGCTTCATGACTCTATATTTGTCATTGGTGGTGAGTTCTTTCTTTTTTCTTTCTGGACCCCACCCAGTTTGGGTTTGTGAAGGGACAATCTTGTCTCCTGAACCTGATTGACTTCTTCAAATCAGTCTCCAGAGCTGTGGACGAGGGTGGACGAGGGTAAGGCGGTCCACACAGCCTATCTGGACCTTGCCAAGGCCTTCGACACCATCCCCCACTCTGGAGTCCTAGATAAACTTACTAAGCTGGGCATAAATCCTTACGTCACTCAATTGATTGCCAACAGGCTTACTGACAGAACCCAGACTGTAAAAGTAGCAGACTCCAAATCCAGCTCCAAACAAGTGACAAGTGGAGTACCTCCGGGTTCAGTACTGGGACCGCTCCTGTTTGGCATCTACTTCTCTGAAGTACAGGCCAACACTAAGGGACTCTGGCTAACAAAGTTCGCAGATGACTGCAAACTGGAAGCCATTATTGAATCACCAAATGATGTGCATATTCTACAAGAGGGCCTTACAGAAACAGATGATTAGTGCCAGAGCCATGGGCTCAAGCTTTATGCCAAGAAATGTATAGTTATTCCCCTTGGGAAAAACCATGTACCCATGAATTACCACATAGGTGGCAGTACACTAAACGCCGAAAGTGTGATGAGAGACTTTGGGACACAGGTGGACAGTGGTCTCCCCTTCGGTAACCACATCGCGACAACAGTTGGGAAATCCTTCTATGTGGCACACCTCATTACTAAGGGCTTTTCATCCAGAAAAAAGGAGGTCATTGTCCCACTGTACTGATCCCTCATTAGACCCATTATAGAGTACAATGCCCTATTTGGTATGTACCTCACAAGACATCTGCAACAGCTGGAAAGGCCGCAGAAACACATCACTAAAAGAATCACAGGCCTAAAGCAGATGCCCTATGCTGACAGTCTAAAAAAAAAACTCCAGCTATACTCTGTGGCATATCGTCTACTCAGAGGTGATCTCTGCTTTATGCCATGTCAAATCCTGAGCTGTTAGACATGCTCCACTTAAAGAAATCCCAATCCCTCAGAGCCACACACTCCAGGGATCTAAACCTTGTCATCACAATGAACAAAACATGCTGGAGGGATAGGTTCCTGACCCAGAGACTCCCCATACTCTGGAATATACTGCCCATACATGTCAAGCAGAGCGCCTCCTTGGCTCTCTTCAACAGGAACCGTGACGATTGGATGGGAGATAGGAAATTCACCTCTGGGATCACGTCAGTCACCCTGGTAGACAGGGGTCCAGGGAAGTAAATGCTGTGAGAAGAAATATCCAGGGAAGTGTTATGGCTAGGCTTGTATAGGCCCTAGGGCCGATAGGCTAGTACCGACCTATGAACCTTAGTCATTGAGCCATGTGCTGTCTTTATCAGAAATAATACCAGAATTTAAAATTTTAAGTGTAACAAAGCAAGATCAAGATGATATATTGACTGTTAAAGATATAAAAAAAAAATAATGAAATCTTTCAAACAATTTGATTTACAGGTTCTCACAAATTAAATGTACTGAAGACAAAACAGAGTTTGTATATACAAATAAAACAGATAAAAAAAATATCTAATTAAAGTGTAATTTTGGCTCAATTGAAAATCAAATATCTAGGCATCCAGATTTCAGATTTTCAGCCTATTAGAAAGGATAGCTTTGATGATGATATGAATTATTGAGTTAATGAATGGACTAACTAGTACTTTCCCTTTGAGGATAGATTACTAGTAAACAAAAAAATTGCATATGTAATATATTCCAACAGTTACAGCTCATTAAAGTAAATAATTAAGAAAGTTAAGCTGCTTCTGCATTTCTTATTCTGTCCCCATAAAATCCCAAACTACTTTTGCTAATCGTATTAGACCTTGGAAGAAAAAGGGTGGCATTGGATTCCCATGTATAGAGAATTGTGCTGTAACGTCTGTACTTTTATGTTGGACAGAAAAATCTTATGCTGCACAATGGAAACGGATGCATGCATGCTCACTTGTATTATGTTTCAAATGATAAATCATTCTGTCATTTTTAGATGCAGTTATATGTTATAAAATTAAGTAGATATATAAATATACAAGTCTAGTTTTATAAGTCCATTATTAAAATCCTTTGAAAATTACTTTAGCAATAATTCCAGCCTTAAAGTGGTTTTATTTATATTTGGTAGCTAATTCAGCTTTCCTGAAACTAAAATGTTTAAGATGTTGAATTAAAAATCTCTTATTTGGTTGTCTGGATGGAATAAATATGTAATCTACATATAGGGTAATACTTGAATTTTGTTTAAGTTCTGAAAACTCTTTACAGTTGTAACATGTAATGGAATTATGAAGCCATCAATTTCAAAGATGTATAAATTAGCTTTGAATCTAGCTATCACTATTGGGATTTTTAAATTGTAAAAAATTAAATTAAATCGATACTCCTATTAACATTTTCAAGTACATTTGGAAAATGTATACTTGGAAATACTTTATGCAGTGTAATAAATAATTTTCTGTAGTCCTATCTCACCTTCATTCTTACACATGGGTTTGGAGCTGATCCTCGGCTCCGACTCTGCCTATTACAAAGCTCAAAGTCTTCTAGTTGGCTCGTGGCTAGGTAGGTATCCCATGGTGCACCAGTACAAACCCCAGATCTCGTTTGCCGCGTCTATGAGTTCAGATGTGCTTCTTGCTTGGCTGTGGCTAAGTTTAATACTTTTTTTACTTTTACTGTATTACAGCTTACATTTACAATTTGTATGGCTTTTGATAGTGTTTAAAAGTATTACGAGTTTCAGACTTGCTGAACTGTTTTTTTCTTGACTTTAAGATTACTTATTGGTGAGAACTGGTTGGCCGTTAGCCTTGATGTTCATCGTGCATACAGCTGCAGTAATCACAGATGGGTTTTCAGCCGTCAGGCGGTCCCTCGGTCGGCCGAATTCCAAAGTCTTGGTCTGGCGTCGGTTGTCGTCGCTTACTCTTCTGACGTCAGGAAGACCAGAGTATAAAAGACACAGCCGACGCCATGTTTTTCAGTCTTTTTTGCCGCGCGGTGCCCGAAGCAGAAGCAGTTCGCAAGTGCCAGTCGGCCAGCTCCTGAATTACGAAAATAATTGGAACCGAAGTCTTCATTAAAGCTAAGTACCCCGTTGGGGAACCTTTTCTTGCCTCAGACCGATGTCAGAAAAAGTTAATAATTGTATTTCTTGTGGGAAGCAAATACCACATAAGGATTTCCATTCCCTTTGCATACCTTGTTTGGGCCCAGACCACGACGTCTCGGGCTGTCGCTTTTGCGCTACCTTCAATAAACGCACTATCAAGCGTCGGGCGGAGTTCGCCCAACACTACTTTGGCAAAGCTTTTGACTATAAAATGTCGATGGACACTCCGACTACCGTTTTGCCCAAAAAACGCAAGGAAAAGGACCGACACGCGAGGCCCTCGGTCCCCGCTGACACCACGCCAAAACAGGCTACACGTGGTCCGGTACTCAGCGAGACGCCTTTGCAGTCCCTGACTACCGACGACACTTCTTTGGCGGTGTCCTCTGTACCCGAGACCGCTGGGTCCTCGGCCCTTTCCCAGACTACAACCGAAGCCCCTGCTATTGACGAGCCTACTAATGTGGACAGGTCCACTTCCACCCATGGTGTATTTTGGCCCTCATCTGCTTTTTCAATTAAGGCCTTTACTAAATCCAAAGCAGCCAGGCATCCCACGAGGCCTGTTCCACAGGGCCCATCTCCTGGACACATGCCTAAGAAACAGATGCTCAAAATGGCTGAGGATCTAATTACTCTTATCAGAGGTTCTCAGCCCCCTCCTGACAAGAGACCCAGAGTGGAGGAAGAATGTCACTAATCTGATCAGGGATCCATTTTATCAGAACATTCTGATGCAGAGGAACAATCTTACTCTCCTTTTGAGGATTCGGATGCAGAACAGTCCATCCCTTCTGTATCCCTCCTGAGGATTTTTCTTTTGGGGAAACCTTGCACACCTTGAGGGAACACTTCCATTGGGAAGGCCAAGACTTTTCAGATTCCAAGAAAAGGCTTAGGGAATTTCTTTGGTTACCTCAGCATAGGCCTCTGGCTATACCCCCTGTTTTGGATGTTCTAGATGATGTCTACTCGGAGGCTTGCCTTAACCCTGTTTCTCTGCCTCCTGCACCAGTAAAACCTGATAGGTATTACAGAGTACCCAGTTCTCACCAATTTCTCTACAAAGGCCATAATGCTGACCCTGAAACCATTTCACAAGGCCCCAAGGGATTAAAGGCCTCCACTGCCAAGAATCCACTTCCTGCAGAAAGGGAATCCAGATCTCTAGAAAGGTGGGGTAAAACGGTATATACCTCGGCCACCCTAGCCATGAGGGCCTTAAACTGTCAGTTTCATATGATTAAATATCAACAGTACCTGTTATCACAATTAAGGAACAAAATGTCTCAACCTGAACAACCAGATTTAAAAGAGTTACAGGATATATGATGCATAGTGCGGAGCAAGTGGGTAAACACACCTTACAATGTGGTTATGATGCCCTAGAGGCTTCGAGTAGAGCGGCTGCTACAGAATCAGTGATTCGCAGGCACGCCTGGCTTAGGGAACAAAATTTGCCTGACCATGTGAAAGCTAAACTTCTTGATGCTCCTTTACAAAAGGATGTACTATTTGGTACTAATGCTGAGGAGATACTACGGAAAATGGAAGAAAAAGCAAAATCTATGCAAACTGTCAAAGCTTTATTACAGGTCCAACCACCACGTTTTAGCAGAAATTGGCCTTCAAAAAACTGGTCCTTTCCAGCCACTGACAAGCCCCAAAGAGGTAGATACAGACGAACAAGGGGCAGAGGGCAATCACAAGGATCATATAGAGGCAGACAATGGCAATCTACAGCACCAAGAGGTGGTGAAGATAGTGCACAACAATACAGGAAGCAAACCCAATGACTCCCTCATTTCCATGCCAAGCAAGTTTCAGCTGACAGCACCTTTGGGAGGGAAACTAGCATTATTTGCCAGCAATTGGCATATTGTCACAACAGACAAATGGATATTGGACATTATAAACAGAGGCTACAAATTTCAATTTCACACTCTTCCAAAAATGAGATGCATGCCAAACCTGCCACAAAATCAAAGGGCAATTACAAATTTCAAAGCTCCTAAAAATGAGAGCTATACAAAAGGTACCTACGCACCAACAAGGTCAAGGTTTTTATTCAAGACTCTTTCTGGTACCAAGAAAAGGAACCGACTGGAGACCCATTCTGGACTTATCCATCCTAAACACATTTCTGCTCGTATCAAAATTCAAGATGCTCACATTACAGCAACTTCTTCCCATGCTGGGCAAGGAGTTTTGGCTGGTAACATTGGACCTCAAGGAGGCATACCTGCATGTCCCAATCAGACAAAGCTGCAGAAGATACCTCAGATTTCTTGCAGGTTCAATCCACTATCAATTCTCTGCATTGCCCTTTGGCTCATCTCCTGCGCCCAGAGTATTCACAAAGTGCCTGGCAACAGTGATTGCCTACTGCAGACTTCAAGGGATACAAATTTACCCTTATCTGGATGACTGCCTGATCCAAGCGGACAGCAAACACATACTACTGGAACATCTGGCATATGTGACACGGTTACTGCTTTCTCTGGGATATACCATCAACAAAGAGAAATCAAGGCTAACACCATCTCAGAAAATAACCTTCCTGGGTGCCAGCTTGGACACAAACACCCAGATGGCATATCTTACGCTAGAAAAACAAGGGCAACTATCTCAGTACTTCAAAACACTAGCAAAAAGTACCAGGCTTACTGCAAGGAAAATCCTGCAGGCTCTGGGATTCATGGCATCTTGCATTCTTCTAATCCCATGTGCAAAATTGCATATGAGGAAACTTCAATGGTACCTAAAAAATCTATGGTCTCAACACAGTCACAGTTTGGAAGCAATTATACCAATAATCCCATGCTTGCAAAAGGAATTTCTATGGTGGGCCCAAGCATGTCAAGTAAACACAGGCCTTCCATTCTGCAAGCCTCAAGCAAAACAAGTCATAACCACAGACGCCTCAGATTACGCCTGGGGGGCGCACATGAAGGACAGGTGCATTCAGGGCAGATGGTCCCAAAAGGAAAAGCACCTGCACATCAATCAAAAAGAAATGCTGGCAGTAATAAATGCAATCACAGCTTTCAAGGACTTCCTGCATCCAGGACAATTGCTGATAAGAACAGACAACACCACAGTAATGTGGTACATAAACAAACAAGGAGGAACACATTCATACCCCTTGTGCAGACTAGCCATGACTCTTTGGAACTTGACTCTGGAAAGACAAATCGAACTCCAAGCACAGTACGTGCCAGGGATGGAAAACACACTGGCAGACACTCTAAGCAGAAATATGACAGATCCACACGAATGGAAGTTACATCCTCTGGTGTTTACAGAGATAATCCAAGCGTGGGGGAGGCCGGACATGGATCTTTTTGCCTCCCACAGGAACCATCAAATGGAAAAGTTTTGTTCAAGGACCTTCCATCCAAAGGCCTGGAAAGTGGACGCCCTTTCATTCTGTTGGACAGCATGGACAGTTTATGCATTCCCACCTCTGCCTCTTCTGCCCAAGGTACTTTTGAAAGCAAGAACAGACAAACCAAGGATGATACTGATTGCTCCAGATTGGCCAAGGCACCACTGGTATCCACTCCTGAGGAGCCTAATGCATTCTCTTCCCTGGTCCCTGCCTCTAATACCTCTTCTGCTGACTCAGATCAACTACAAAACTCTTCACAGTCAGCTGAAAACACTCAACCTCGCTGCATGGAAAATTCCTTAACACCACAACAGACCCTACTCTCCAAGGAGGTGCAGGATGTCATTTTGGAGGCCAGAAGACCATCTACTAGAAAAGCTTACTCCGCAAAATGGAAGCGGTTCTGCTGTTGGAATGAGAAAAAAGGCCAGGACCCTAGAAAATTGAACTTGCCTCAGGTTTTACAGTACCTAACTGAACTACTGAACAGTGGGCTCTCATTTTCTTCCATAAAAATTCATGCCTCAGCCATTTCTGCAGAATTCAACACGGATCCTCCTTTATTCTCTCACCCACTCTTACGACAGTTCCTCAGAGGGGCTAAGAATACAAGACCTCCAAGGAAGCAACCAATACCAGCCTGGGACCTTAATTACATGCTAGAAAAATTAACATTGCCTCCTTTTGAACCTGCTGCCTCAACAGATTTGCAATATTTGTCCTGGAAAACTGCTTTCCTCCTGGCCATCACTTCAGCTCGTAGGGTTTCTGAATTACAGGCCCTCATGGCGGTGCAGCCATTCCTCATTTTTCATCAAGACAGGGTTTCCCTTCGTACCAACCCATCTTTTATGCCAAAAGTGGTATCCCGGGTAGCCTTAAATCAAGCCATACACCTACCTACCTTTTATCCTAACCCTCAAAACAAAGGGGAAAGGCTGCTACACTCTTTAGACATCCATAGGCAGCTACGTTACTATTTGGACAGAACAAAGTCCTTCAGGAAATCAGAACAACTTTTTGTGTCCTATGCCGTAGGAGCTCAAGGGAAACCAGTTACTAAACAGACCATTTCCAAGTGGATTGGCCACTGCATACGGTTTTGTTATTCCTATTATGGGAAACCTGTCCCTACTGGTATCAGATCTCACTCCACCAGGGCCACAGCCACCTCTACAGCCTTCCTCAGAGGTGTTCCTACTAAAGACATTTTGGAGGCAGCCACTTGGAGTTCTGTACATACCTTCACGAAACACTACCACCTGCCCTTATATTCCAGAACAAGAGCAGGCTTTGCCACTGCTGTTTTGCAGGGCATTCTGGCTCAACCCAGTTCCTCATAGTACCTACCACCCTATGCATAGCTTTGGGACTCTACCCATCTGTGATTACCGCAGCTGTATGCACGATGAACATAGTACAGTTTTGTACCTACCATAAATGTAGATGTTCGAGTGCTAATACAGCTGCAGTACAGGTTTCCCTCCCTCCTTCCCCACTTGGTAAAGGCATGGGGCCTAAGAACCTCTTCATACCATTTGACTGGGTTATCCTGCTATGTTTTATTTGCTTACTTACACTGTTTTTGCATTACATTGCATTGCATGCATATGTAGATAGCTTTATTTATGTATTGCCTTCCTTTTTGGGGGCACCTGACATCTGGGGCAAGAAAGACTGAAGAACATGGCGTCGGCTGTGTCTTTTATACTCTGGTCTTCCTGACGTCAGAAGAGTAAGCGACGACAACCGACGCCGGACCAAGACTTTGGAATTCGGCTGACCGAGGGACCGCCTGACGGCTGAAAACCCATCTGTGATTACTGCAGCTGTATTAGCACTCTAACATCTACATTTATGGTAGGTACAAAACTGTACTTTGTTCTTGTTGGTATCCTGTGTGCCAGTCATTTTCTATTTATCGTGCACATTTGCGCTTATTTGATATTTGCAGTGTTACTATTGTAGAAAGTTTGGAATTTAAATATTTTTTTCTTAGATATTTAGTGTTTCCAGTTAAGGTGTGCATTTGCGCTCAATTTACCTTGTTTTTTGTGTGCAGTGTTGCTTAGTGTTAGAGAGTTAGTATTTAGACTATTTCCTTCTTAGATATTTATCTGGGATATTTAGCGATTTAGTTGCTGTAAAGGGTCTTTTGATTTTTTTCGACCCTTTTGTTCTACAACTTAGTGTTTGAGCGTAGATTTCACTGAGACAGTTTGGTCATTTACATTATCCATTGTTAGTGTGTGCAGTCTAGTTAGTAATTTCTGACCTTATAGTCTCTCTCTCTCTCTACCTAGGTCCATTTAAGTTAGAGGACCTAGTTCTCTGCCTTTTTCTCTTCCCAGGGCTAGGCCCATTTAAGTTGGAGGACTCAGTCCTCATTGTGTTTGTGTGGTGCTTTTTCTGCTTCTCCGGTTAGCATGTCTAAAGAGGCAAAAGACCATATACCCTCTGGGTTTAAAAAACGTGTAAAATGCTCTCAGAAAATGTCAGTTATGGATGGCCATAGTAATTGTGTTTTATTGCCTCGGAGCCATCCATCTGCAGGAAACCCTTTTGTTTTGCCATTCCTTCAGCTCCAGAGTTCTACAGGAGTGGAAGAACAAGCTAATTTTGAAAGGTGGTCTCAAGCCTTCATTCAAGGAAGACTTGGCCAGTTCATCGTCTTCCACGAAATCTCATTCATCCAAAAAAGACGAGGCTAAGTCTACCAAGAGGCATTCCCTGGTGGCATCCGGTGCTTCGGAACCACCTCCTAAACTTTCTAAACCAGACGGGACGACTTCCTCTTCGTATCCACTGATCTCAGAGCCGATCGAGGTTGTTGATACTGTGACTTCAGTTTCGGCCCCATGCATTTCGGAGCCGACTACTGATAGCAAACATCGGAGCCGGTCCAGAGATCCCTTGCCGGTCTCCCCAACTTTACGGTCCCCTATCTTGCAGAGGTCCAGATCTCCCACACTGTCTTCAAGATCTTCCAGGAGCCTATCAGAGGACGATGTGGAGAGAGTAGTGCTGAGACTCCTGAAGTCGTCTGCCTTGCCAAAAATGCTGTTGGCTCCGACCCAGTCAGTCCCGGGGCCACCGGAGTCCATTCCCCCTGTTGTGGTTCCTCCTCCGAGCCGTGCTGGGCTTTCGGAGCCGGATTGTTCGGTACCGCTGGTTGTGGAACCCAAGGTTCCAGCTCCCCCCTGAGGCTGTCTCTGAGCAGAGTTCTGCTCCGACACCTTCGGTGCCGTCCGTGGTGTCTAGGAGCCGAAGTTCCCCGGTTGGCCCCAACAGGGACACTTGGACCCGAACCTCTTCGGTTCCGAGTCTCCCATCTCGGTGCGTCAGCTGTGGTAAGCTCAGATCCTACATCTATCTCGGAGCAGATGGCTCTGGAGCCGATGACTTCCTCTATCTCCTCGGAGCCGCGGGCGACCGGACCTTTTTCCATTACTATAACTGATTTACAACGTGCACGCTGACCAATCAGCATGCACGTTTTTGAATATTAATGGGGGGGTCTTGTATAATATAAATTATATATTGTATATCTGTTAGTTTTTGCTGATACATTTATTTGCTTATTTAACTGAGGATTCACTTTTGAGATTAATATTTAATTTCATTTTGTGTGTAATGTAGGACTAGAATTTGTTGGAGGTAGGGTAGAACATAGTTTCACTTAAGCAAAAATCCAAGACTATACATGGATGTAGCCAGATTTACCCGCTGTGGTTTGATCTCAAGAACAAAGTCTGAGTGGTTAAACAAAGTCAACCGTGGGAAAATTCTGATGTACTGGTAAACAAGAGTGGATTATTTTTATAGAATGACTTATTTAAGAAAAAAGAGAAGCAATGGAAAAAAGAATCTCCATTGCTATTTTTGTTTTTAATGTTTAAAAAATGTCAGGATTTAAGTCAGGATTTTGTGAGGGAGAACAGAAAACTACAAGGAGAATCGGTTAGTAATTTTCATTCATTCCTCAACTTATGGGTATCCGATATAACTTGGCTGCATTTCTTCTAGACTTTTGGATCAGTCTCTCAAGTGCCTTCCCTTACCCGTAATCCCCTTTGCTACTGTATTACATCCAATGTTGTTTGCCACTCTTAACCATTCAGATGCGGATTGAGCTGCCTCGAGTTGTAGTTTTCAAGTTTTTTCAAGTTTTTTGTGAGTAAAATAGAAATACAAGGAGAATTTGTTATGATTTTTACTTCAGTTTTGCAGAACATGTCTGATTTTTGCTGTCCCTCAACGTATACCAATAGAAAGTCAGGCTGCTCATTGGTACTTCCACTGCTGGTCTTTTTTTCTGTTGGTATGTGCTCATTTTCGAATAGGAATGAGCAGTCATTTTGTAATTTTTGTAGTTTGTCTTGTCTGTACTTGGATTTTCTTGTGGCTTGATAATGTGGAGATGTTTGTTGTTCATAGATTGGTACTAGGCTAAGTGCCCTTGTGGGCCATTTTAAGCCTAGCCAATTACCCCCATGTCAGAATCAAACCCTTCACCTTGTGTTTGTAAGGCAGACACCTTAACCATTATGCCAACATCCTACCCCAGATAGAGGGTTCAGAGATGCTGCAGGGTTGGCCCACACTGAAACTTTCAAGATGGCTGTGCTTCAGAAATATGTTTATAATTAATTTCAAGAATTTTGACTAGCATATTTAACTTACGGTTTCTTATTGATGCTTGTTTTCAGCTTTAGTACAGACGTACAAGAAGGCCAAAAGAAGTACACCTACAAGTTCAAGGTATGTGGTGCAGCAGGAAATGACACCAATGGAGGCCTTGTTCAGACTGAAGTCGACAAGGAGACTGTGATTGGAAGATTTAATGAAACCCATATCTATAATGGAAGTGAGTATTGCTGTATATGTAAACAACTTAAAATGTATAACAGCATACCTAAGTAATGGATTGATCAAAAATAATGTGAATGGAAAAGGAAGAGAACTTGGAAAGAAGGGTATTTAGCATTGACAGCTGCATGTTCCTCTTAGTTACTAAGAGTATACATTTAGTATTGAAAGTCAGTGTGACCTTTCTTGTCATTTTAAAATCTGATACATAGTAGTTGCTGACGCTATTTTGCCTTTCTTTTCTTATTAGTTATTTTCACTATGATCATGTCATTAGACATACATTTCAGTAGTTTTGCATTAGTCATATTTTATGTAATGTTTTGTTTTTAAAAGAAAAGTGTATATATTCATTTGGAAATTGTAAGTACTTCTTGAATTAGATACTTATTTTGCAATATGTTTAACATCTGACACTGTAGGCATTTAACTTTGATTCTGAGAGTGGATCAGGTGTAGAAATCTCATCTAGAGATGATGAAGTAGGTTTTACAGGGTCTATCTTTTTTTGTGCTTTGAAACATTCAGCCCTACAGAGCTGAGCCTCAAGTGTCCCACATCAGAAGTACTGCAAAGTCATCTGAAAGGGGGAAACTACACTGTCTGGGTTTAATTTTCTCTAAATGTGAAGGTCCTAAGTCAGGTCATAGTTCATTTACTTCAGTCCTTGGCATTTTTATGAGTTCTTTTCTCAGCACCCACAATGTACCCAGAATTGTCTGTTTTTACAGGTCACATTTATCAGTAACATATCTAAATATGTTTGAAGACTTTCTTTAATTAGCGTAGTTGCTCCTACTCCAACTGGAACAGTCATTGTATCCTTGCTCCACATTGGTCTACGTTCTGCTTGCATGTCTTGATATTTTACAAATTTATGTTTTTCAGTTCATAAGACACTGTTGCAGGTGTAGCAATTTCAGTAATCAATGTTGTTCCTATCTTTTTCTGTTTAACTACTGTCTGATTGCACCTTCTTATCTGTTTGTATGGGATGATCCCACATAATCATTTCTTTGGCATTTTCAACAGTCCTTTGTGGTTCATGTGTCCAATGTCTCTCAGCTACTTCTGTTGTGATTTTTACAAAGTCTAACAAACTTGCTTACAGTATGCCTTTCAGTGTACAAACCTTCGGCCATGAGTGTATAGCAGTCTGCAGCAACATGTGTAATTCTTTCTAGTTCTGTACTACAAAACCTACATTTGTCTGTTTTCTCTTACTTTTTCTGTGGATTTTGTGAACCACCAAATATGAAGTCCACTGTCTTGAGCTGCCAGTATTAACAATTCATTCTTTGGTTTAAATTCACCAACCTGAGACATTTTTACTTTAAGACTTGACTAATTATTTCAGTAGCTCTCTATACCTCTAGCAGTAATTGTGGTCTTTCCATTTATCTTTTTTTCTGATCCCTTGCTTTGTACTTTTTTGCACATTCTTTTGCCACTTGTTTTTTATCCATCTTGGCTTGAATTTCCATGCGCGTTCATTTCCTAAAAGCTTCTGCTAGCGTAAGTAAAGAGGTCATCATAGACACTTTGTTCACATTTTAGAATTTTCAGTATGTCTGGATCTGATTATGTCAATAAATATGCATGCAGTCCGACAAGCACCAACTATAATCTTGGCAAACATTGGTTCTTGTGTGTAATTTGATGGGCATGAATTAATTTTTTGTTTGTTTTTTTATCAAGTTTATCCAGCTCTCTGTGGCCGATCACCACAAAGCGGTAAACTAAAACAGGAAGTGCAAGGTGATATATAGCTTTAACTTTATTAGATGTCAAGGCAGTTTTCAGTGTTAATTCTAGTTTTCTAAAATATTCCTGAGCTTTGTTCTCATTAGTTTGTGCCGTATTGCTGTTTTTTCACCTATTCCAAGATATTTGTATATGCTCCATGTTTGAAATCTTTTACAGCGCATTTCTCCCAAGTTTTGTATTTTCTCAATGCTTCAGTCTTCCTCTTTCAAATGTTCCTTTTGCACTTTTGTCAAGACCGAATGACATTCCTATATTATTTGAGAAGGATGCAACGACTTGTAGCTGCTGTTCCAGAT
Source organism: Protopterus annectens (assembly GCF_019279795.1). Lineage (NCBI taxonomy): Eukaryota > Metazoa > Chordata > Ceratodontiformes > Protopteridae > Protopterus > Protopterus annectens. The sequence continues at coordinate 153,483,960 of NC_056741.1, forward strand.
GATTAACTGATGAAATATACAGTTTTAGGTTCTCCACAAAAAGCAGATGAGGTATTTTTTGACTTCATGATTTTCTTGTAATCGAACTGAATCTGTGACTTTGGGTTAAGTAAATTAAATTTTTTGACAGTCTTGTGTCTTTCACCTTTGGCACCATCTTTCTCTAATGCATATTACATTTATTAATTTTTATCAAATCCTTAGGGTCTTCACTTAAAATTATGCAATTCCTGAGTTTATTCTGTAGTTTGTGTTTCCAGCTCTTCTTAACTCTGTGTAGGAATACCTTTGCTTTTAAATGTTTGTGACATTTTGTTGTATTGAGGCAGTACAATTTGGTTATATAACCTGAATTTGTCTGAGGATTTAAAAAAATGAGATTTTGAATGCTCCTTTAAGTTCTGAATTTGTGTTTGGTTGTGCTGCTACCCAGATTCTCAGCCAGTGGGATGATAGAGATAAACTGACACTTGGTATGTCTAGAATGTTTCATATTTCCACGTTCTTCCCTAACAAGGTGTCCATCTTCAAAGGGCAGAACCTATAACATTCCCAGCTTAAGAGTCAAGGTACGAAGAGGAAATGGCAGGAGGATAATGCTTCCACGCCAAATAAAAGGGGTTCCTTTCTCAGAGTCAATTGCTTGTGAAGAATGACTATAGTACCCTCTCCCTTCCTCCTGTCCCTTCTCCTCCTCTCAGTCTTTTGCTCAGTCCAGCAGCCTAGCCATAAAAAGCCGCAGAAAAATGGGTGCTGAGAATAATTCAGAGAGCATACTCTTGGCAGTGGACAGAAAATCCCCCACCCCCACCCTGCCAGTCCAGACACATCTGTTCTTTTTGGTACCCCTTCACATGTTGCAAGCAGGTGTTGTAGAACCAATTCTGCACCAGAAATAGGAAAAGGAATTTTCAGAATCTCTTTGGTATCCAAAAAACTATAGTGGAGACCAGTGTTAGATTTGTCTTGCCAAAATGCTTTTCTGAAAGTACCCAAATTCAAAATGCTCGCCCTACAGATGGGTACCATTTTTCCTTCAAACCACTGTTTCATGGTGACTTTGATTTGCTGGGCTCACAGTATTAGTTTTCTGCATAACTCTTTAGGCTGTCTGCTGCACCTAGTGTATTCACAAAAGTGCCTGGCTCCAATGGTTGGTTACTACAGCACCCCAGGGCATCCACATTTCCCTTATTTAGACTACTTGTTGATTTGTGTAGGAGTTTATTAGGTGATAAGAGTCATTGGTCCCAGCACCTGCATCTCTTGGAGTTCCAGGTAGCGGTACTGGAATTTGTGAAATGAGAGTTGCATTTGGTAGTAGGATCAGATGTCTCTCAATTCAGACCTGCCCTTCTCCCTCTACACCCCAGTTTCAGCCAGTCCAAAAGGACTTGTCAGATTATGTATGGTGTGTGCGCCCAGGAAAGTTCTTTTTCCATGGGAATGTGTATATTGGAAGGAAGTAAGAAAACCTACAGCTGGAAAATCTTATGTTTACAAGTGGAAAACGTTTTCTAGGTAGTGCCTGACCAGTAACAGAGAGCCTGGTATGGTATCCAGCTCTCTGGTTTTAAAATATGTTTAGGCACTTGATGAGATGATGGCCTATCTTGTGCATCTGTCAAGGTGCATCGTGTTGCCATCTCAGCTGGTCTGCCCATGAATCCCCCTCTTTCATCTCTTTTTGTGGTCAACAATTTTTGAAAGAAGTATTGCACTTGAGACCCCTTTGAAAGTACATTCCACCTCCTTGGTAACTCAACTTTATTCTTGTAAAATTGACCTGGTCTATGCCTTTTATATGGATTTAAAGTTAATCACTTGGAAGACTGTTTCACTTTATTGCTCTGATATCTGCAAGGTGAGTCTCTGAGCTGTAAGCTCTCATGATGGTCTAACCTTATCTGATTTTCCACAATAAGAGGGTTGTTTTATGTGCTAATCCATCTTTCTTCCTAAAAGTTATTTCTGAATTAAGAAATCAATCTCAGTTTTTTTTTCTAGAGGCTAAAATCAAAGGAAAGAAGACTCTGCATTCTTTGCATGTGCACAGGCAGCATAGCCTGAACTGTTGTTTGTTTCCCATTTTGGAACCAAGAAGTGTCAGGCTGTCTCTAAATAAATGATTGCTCATTTGCTGTCTTCTGCTGTTGATTATGTTACCTCACACTGTAGTATATCTATTCCAAGCAAGGTTAAGGCATGTTCCCCCAGGGCCTTATCCTCCTTTTATTTATTTATTTGTTTTTTTGTGGCATATTGGAAAGGCGTTCATTCTAGAAGCATTTTAGAGGCAGCAAACTAGTCCTCTGTTCATACCTTTCCAAAACACTGCAGACTAGATTCGTTTTCAAGTTCCTCCAGAGCAGGCTTTGTGAAGACAATACCCTGGGGGGGGGGGGGGGCTCTTCAATCCAAATCTTTCCTCCTGCCAGGTAGGGTGAGCTTTGAAAATCTATTCATATGCCACTGAGGCGGTGTGAATGATGAGCATAGTAAAGTTGACAAGTGCTACTTAATCTGTAACATTTTATACTGCTTCAGTGGCAGCCCCCCCACCCTTATTTTTTATATCCAGCATTGTTTTGTTTGGCTTTGGTTATTTGTGTTAGTGTTTTGTGGATGTGAATGGGTTTTGCTTCTGGTCCTTCTTTAATAACATTAAAATTCTGAACTTATAGATAAGCTCACTAAACTAGGTATAAATCCCTATGTCACAAGATGGGTTGCCAACTAGCTCACGGACAGAACCCACACTGTGAAAGTAGCGGATTCCAAATCCGACATCAGACCACTGACAAGTGGAGTACCACAGGGTTCAGTCCTGGGTCCTCTCCTGTTTGGTATCTACTTCTGTGAAGTGCAGGCCAACACAGAAGGTCTTTGGCTAACAAAGTTTGCAGATGACTGCAAACTAGGAGCCATAATCGAAACTCCTAACGATGTGGACAAACTACAAAAGGGCCTCAATGAGACAGATACCTGGTGTCAAAGCCATGGCCTGAAGCTCAATGCCAAAAAGTGTATTGTCATCCCCTTTGGTAAAAACTCTGTACCCATGAACTACCACATAGCTGGTAGTCTACTTAATGTCGAAAATATGATGAGACCTTGGGACACAGGTGGAGAGTAGTCTCTCCTTTGATAATCACATCGCCACAGTGGTCAGGAAATCCTTCTACGTGGCTCATCTCATCACAAAAGGATTCTCATCCAGAAAAAAAGAAGTCATTGTTCCCCTCTACTCATCACTCATTAGACCCATTATAGAGTACAACGCCCCTTTTGGTATGTACCTCACAAGACATCTACAACAACTGGAAAGACCACAGAAATTCCTCACAAAAGAGGATTACTGGCCTCAAACATATGCCCTATGCAGACCGTCTCAAAAAACTACAGCTTTACTCCATCGCATATCGCCTACTCAGGGGCGATCTCTGCCTAACATACAAAGCTATGTCAAACCCAGAGCTGTTGGACATGCTCCACTTAAAGAAATCCCAATCCCTCCAAGCTACACGCTCTAGGGACCTTAACCTTGTCACCACAATAAACAGAACATGCTGGAGGGATAGATTCCTGTCCCAGAGACTTCCCATACTCTGGAACAGACTACCTATCTATGTCAAACAGAGCTCCTCATTAGCACTCTTCAAGAAAAATCTTGATGATTGGATGGGAAATGGGAAATTCACCCCGGGGATCACTTCTGTGGCTCTGCTCGACAGGGGCACAGGAAAATAATTTTCTTGGGTGGCGAAAGCCAGGGTACATTTTTTGGCTAGGCTTGTATGGGCCCTAGGGCCGATAGCCTAGTACCTACCTATGAACCTATGAACAATTGACTCCCTGTGACAGGGGTTAGGCTTTCTCTGATGGGAGGGGTTTAGCTAATCTTCTGTCACAGGGAATTAAGAGGTGGGAATTCTGAGTTCTAAAAGGCTGCAAGTGTGCCACTGAAGCAATGTGAAATTCAAACAACTTTTGTTGCAAGTAAGTAGGACTGGTGTAACTGTACTTTGTGCATTATATTCTGATATGAAATTATGTAAACTAGTCTGGAAAAGCTTAATAATAACTCTGTGGTGAAGGACTGCTTTGTTTTTATTTTCAGACACATGAACATGGTTTTATTGATTGGTAATGTTCACTGGAATGTAACTTATTCTGTTCTGGGTATACAGCTGCTATTGTAGAACTTGTTAATTATTGATTTGTAAGAATTCTTGATGCTGAAATATTGTAATGCAGAGGGGCAACATCCTGGTAAGTATTTTTCTTGTTTACAAGTAAATATGAGCCTGCTCCGGTTTCCTCCCACATCCCAAAGACATGCTGCAGGTGGATTGGACACTCTAAATTGGCCCTAGGTGTGAGTGTGTGCATGTGTGTGTGCCTTCTGTGGAAGGTTGGGCGCCAGGCTGGCAACTCGACACCGTAAAACTCCACTGCCAATCATGAGCAGACAAGGTGATCCGCTGTGGCGACCCCTAACTGGGAAAAGTCGAAAGAAGAAGACAATTAAATATGAGCCTGATGCTGCAGGCATTAAGGAAGGACTGCTTCCCAGGCTGCCTTTAACCCTTCCACTTCTGTCTTGCTTTATTCATCTGTCAGTTTCTAGTTCGTCTTTGTATGGTCAGATGGAAACAGTCCTAGGCTATCTTTGTTTTCTGTTTGCAGTTTGATCTCTGTGTAGGAACACACTTTTTTTGTCACTCTGCAGTGTTCTGTCTGTTACATGAAGTGTGTAGTTAATGTTTTGTTTATAAAATTTGACAATTTCAACATCACTGGGTCTTGGACTTCCCCCTTAATGACTATCCCAGTCCTTGTTAAGGAAGTACACTTCTAGCCAAGCTGCTCCATTTTCTATCCGGCGCACTTACTGTTATTCTGTCAAGAAACGTATGCAACTTGATGCCCCATTTGCTGTGTCTTTAATCATAGTATGTGCTGTAGGCATTGACACTGTCTGCAGACTTTTCTTTTGCCCAGAAACTGATCCTTAATTTAAGTGAAATGTTAATGTGACCAGGTTGCATACTCTGTCTGCTTTTGCCCTTCCTGGGAAAAATCTGTTTAAAAGGCTCCCCAACTTATACCATGTTCTTCAACTGTAGGATAGCCTTTAGTTAAAACTTTTCAGGGAACTTCTAATCTGATATTGTTAATCCTCTTTCATTCCTTACGTATGGGTACCGGTTACGACCTCGGAACCGAGCCGGCCATCTTCCAAGCTTGCATCAGCCACAAACTCTCGAGCTAAAAATCTCTTACCAAGAATCCCCCTCTCCCTGTTACATCAGATTTCGTTTGCCGTGTTGTCATTCGGTCATGTCAAGCTACTTCTCTTGAGCTAAGTCCAGATATTTTGTTGTCAGATTAGTCAAAAATAACTTTTTCTGTCAGAAAAGTTTCTAAATTGTTGTCTCTTACCTTATCGCATTTAGCGACTATATTTCCTTGAGTTTCCTTCTCTTTACTCTGCACTTTTTACCGCGAGGTATTTTCTCCCTTACCATCGTTGGTAAACCCTTCTTTTCTTCATTACCTTCGGGTATTCTTCGTACCATTGCTGGTACCCTTTCTTTCTTTTTCCTTTACTATCATGGCAGATAAAAAAAATGTAGTCCAGGATTTATAAGGTGTTCAGATTGTGGGCACAAATTACCTACATCAGATGCACACTCTCTGTGTGTCTATTGCTTGGGTGTGCCTCACTTATCTGTTGACCTGCCCTGTGGTATTTGTAAGAACTTTTCCAACAGAACTTTGATTGAGAGGAAAAATAAGTTGTTACTGAAGGGATTTCTTAAATCTCCCTTTTCAGAGGCCATTTCTGGGTCGGAGGCTTCAACCCCTCCTAGACCCCATAAGAAAAAGTCGGATGATCATACAAAGGCCAAGTCTCTGCCTTTGTCCCCGGCTGGGGACTATCTGTGATTTCGGCACCGTCTACTGTATCCTTTACCGTATCGGTACCGAGGGGCTCCTCTGTTCAGACTACTACTTCTGCACCGGCACCGACTGTTCATTTGGCGCAGACTTTAATCACATCGGCTCTGACATCTTACCCTGAACAGACTCCTCCGTTATTGACACTGATCTTCTCAGTTCCAGCCTCTGTACCGGCAACCACTTCAGCACTGATCTTTTTGTCAGTGCAGACCGTGACCGCGGCACCAATGATTTCCTTGGTGCAGACACCCGTAGTTCAGTCTCTCTCTGCACCGTTGTTTTCAGTGCAGACTGGTGAGGTGGGCGTCGAGCTTGTCTGTTCTGTGGATAGACCTGTTTCTCCCTCAGCTGTGTCCGTGAAGTCCACTAGAAGCCTTTCTGAAAATGATGTGTTGCGTCTTGTGGATCAAGTGCTTCTGGCCAGAGATATTCCGCCCCCCCAGGACCTATCCTTCCTTGGGAGGTGATCACCCATCGCCAAAGACCCCTTCTTATTCTCCTCCTTCATTGCCTTTGAAGCCCCTTGATATAGCGCAGTCCTCCCCCTCTACGGTTCCCTTTATGGACCTCACTAAGGAACCGCAGTTGCCTTCGTGGCAGGAGAGTTTTGCTTCGACCCAGGATGATAGTTGTGACATGCGTACTTTGGTGTTTCACAGCCATCCGGGGTCTCCAGGTCGGCAGACTGAGCCACTTAGGGGAGGAGTGACCGCTGTCCTGGACACTCACCCCTCTTCAGGTGGACCAGCCTTCCAACTAATGGAGAAGGCTTTGGCGCCTGCTGGCGATACTGTGCTGTCTATCTCCCTGCTCTCCTCTGAACCGCCATGTTCACAAGTCGCACCTAGCGGACACCGGGCGCAAGGGCCTCAGGATGTATTCCCACAGGAAACCCCCTTTCCGTTGTCTTCCCCAGCTTCCCCTTCTGAGGAAGTTCACCGGAAAAGTTCATGCAAGAGGAAGCGGTCCCCTCGGTCACCCTCTGAGGTATCCTTTGGTGATCTCCTCGAAATCCTTAAACAGAGAGGTGACTGGCAGCCATCTAATCCTACCTCTGAGGAGTCTGTGTTCCTGCAGGCCTTTTGTGCCCGGCCCCCTACCTCCTGGGTTACTCCACCTGACTATGAACTGGTCCGGCTCATTGTGCAGCGTGCGTGGAAGGCTCCTGACACCATCGAGGCTATTCCCTGGAGGCCAGTTAAGATTTGGTCTTCTATGGATGCTCTGGTGGTGGCGGCCGCAACCAAGAAGGATCTGGTGGAAGAGGAAAGCCAGACTGCCCATCCACCCAACAGAGTCCTGGGCTCTGGACAGGATAGGGAAGCGCACCTTTGCATTAATGACCTTTGCTATCAAGTCCCTGAATTATATGGCACACTTTACCAGGCTTCAAAGGGATCTAATTTCTGAGCTCTCTGAAACCTTGGCTGGTGCTTTGTCTGATGAGGTCCGTGACAAAGTAGCCTCTCAGCTGGTCACCATTGAGTCAATATCTAACTCCTCCATGCGACTGATATCTCACGCATCAGAAGGAGCAGCTAGAGCGGTGGGTTCAGGCATGGTTTTGAGATGACAGGCCTGGATGCGCTTGTGCAATTTCGTGGAACCCTTTAAGGCTTCCTTTCTTAATGCTCCCATTGAAGCCTCTTCATTGTTTGGACCCAAAGTTAAAAGCACACTGGTCAGAATGAACAGGACGGTAAGACCCTTTCTGCCGTAGATGTCAGTTATTCTTCCCGTCAACGTGCTTTCTGCCGAAACCAAAAGAGTGGGAAGGTACGGTTCAGGAAGTCTCAGGGTCTTTTCCGTGACGCACAGGCCGAGCTCTTCCGTAGAGGCAGAGGGGGAAACTCACAGGGAATATGCCCCTTTCGGGGCAGAGGGGGTCCACATAGCCAGGGTTCCAGGGGCTCTTTTCCTGGTCAATCCTACCAGCGCTCCTGAAGAGCGGCCCAACTTCTTTCCTCTGCAGGTGGTTGGGGGTCGTTTCTCCTTGTACCGTTCTGCCTGGCTAACCATCACCACCAATTCTTGGGTACAAAGGATTATAACCAGAGGATGTTCATCATGTTTCACTGTTGCAGTCATTGCACTTGGGTTATCCTGCTGGCAGGCTACCCACAGTCGGCCAGAATTCCAAAGTCTAGGTCCAGCATTGGTTGCTGTCGCCTCTTCCCTGATGTCAGTGCGCCAGGGGTATAAAAGATGCAGCCGACGCCATTTTCTTCAGTCTTTCTTGCCGCGTGGTGCCCGAAGCAAAAGCAGGTCGCAAGTGCCGGTCGGCCGACTCCTGAGATTTTCAAAAACAAATTTCAGATACAAAGTCTTCATTAAAGCTAAGTACCCTGTTGGGGAAACTTTTTTCTTGCTCCAGTCCGATATCAGAAAAAGTTAACAATTGTATTTCTTGTGGGAAGCAAATACCTCATAATGATTTTCATTCTTACTATATTCTATGCCTAGGCCCTGATCACAACGTTGCTAGCTGTCAGTTTTGTGCTAGATTTCACCAACGCACTGTTAAGCGTTGGTACGATTTTGCCTTTCATTACTTTGGCCGTAGATTCAATTATATCATGCCATCGGAACAGCCGAATACTGGAGTTTATAAAAAGCGTAAGGAAAAAGAAAAGGACAGGCATCCGAGGTCCAAAACAGACGACGAGGCTTCCGCTAAGCCAGTCGCTGGTTCTCAGTGAGGCACTTTCGCAGCCCCTGGCGCCCGCTACCACAAAGCCACAGGCTGCTGTCGACTCCCACGTGGAGCCAGCTAGGCCTCTGGATACTCAAGGTATTGGACACTCGGAAACTATTCCCTCAGATGGATCCGGAGCCGCTGAGCAGGCATCGGCTTCTGATGGTGTTTTCAGACCTACACAGTTATATGTAAAGCCTACTACAGCTTCCAAAGCAAAGACTAAAGCAGTTCTAAAGACAGAGAAACAAGTACAGCATTCTCCTGGACAGACTACCATGCCTAAAAAAACAGATGCTCAAAATGGCCGAAGACCTAATTACTTTGATCAGGGGTTCCCATACCCCTCCTGACAAGAGGCTAAGGCAAGAGACAGAATATGAATCTTCAAATCAGGTTTCCATTTCCTCTTACTCCTCTTCTGAACAGGGATACTCTCTTTCTCCTTATGAGGATTCTGATGCTGAAGAATCTATCTCTTCAGCCTCACGGCCTGAGGATTATTCTTTTGGGGAAACTCTGCATACCATGAGGGAGCACTTCCACTGGGAGAGCCAAGACTACTTAGAATCTAAGAAAAGGCTTAGAGATTTTCTTTTACTGCCTCAGCACAGGCCTTTGGCTATTCCTCCTGTGTTAGACATTGTAGATGATGTATTTTCAGAGTCCGGACTTTCTCCTGACTCTTTACCTCCTGCCCTTGTTAAACCAGAGAGATACTACAGAGTTCCAGATTCACATAAATTTCTTTATAAAAACCCTGCTGCTCTCCCAGAAACTATTTCTCAGGGTCCCAAAGGGGTCAAGGCTTCTTCTGCAAAAAAACCCTATCCTCTCTGATAGAGATTCAAGGGCACTAGACAGATGGGGAAAAAAGGTTTACACTTCTGCTACTTTGGCTGTGAGGGCTTTAAATTGTCAATTTCATATGCTTAAATATCAGCAATACTTAATATCACTGCTAAAACAGAAAATGTTGTCAAATTCTGATTGTGCAGAAAATAAGGAAATGCAGGATTTATTGCATGCAACTGAACAAGTGGGAAAGCATACATTGCAATGTGTTTTTATTCTCTGGAGTCCTCTTGCAGGGCTGCAGTTACGGGTTCTGTTATTAGGAGGCATGCTTGGTTAAAGGAACAGAATCTGCCTGATCATGTTAAAGCAAAATTATTAGATGCTCCATTACAGCATGATACCTTATTTGGTGTTAAAGCAGAGGAGGTGTTGAAGAAAATGGAGGACAAAGCAAAATCTATGCAAACAGTAAAGGATTTCTTACAGGTACAACCACCCAGATTTAGCCGGAACTGGCCTAGAAAGAATTGGTCCTTTCCAGTGACAGACAGGCCACAAAGAGGCAGATACAGATGCCCCAGAGGCAGATCCCACCCCCAGGGCTCATACAGGCCTAAACAGAGGGGTGATTCTACCTCCAAAAGCGGAGAAGACAAATCACAGCCATACCGGAAACAGTCCCAATGACTTTCCTCTGCCAGCACAAAGCACTTATCTTTTGGTAGCCCCCTTAGGGGGAAAACTAGCACTTTTTTTTCAAAATTGGCACATGATCACCCAGGACAAATGGGTCTTGAATATAGTGTCCCAGGGCTACAGGTTCCACTTTTACACCCTGCTAAGGGCAAAAGGTATGCCATACCTGCCACACAATCAGTGGGCAGAGGCAGAGAAACAAGTTTCATCCCTCATGGACATGAGGGCCATTCAGCAAGTATCACCGCAAGAGCAGGACAAGGATTTTACTCAAGACTTTAATTGGTACCCAGAAAAGACAAAGCCTGGAGACCAATACTGGACCTGTCTATTCTAAATACTTTTCTGGATGTTCCAAAATTCAAAATGTTGACTCTGCAGCAGCTTCTGCCCATGCTGGGCAAGAAGGCTTGGCTTGTAACTTTGGACCTAAAAGAGGCATACCTGCATATTCCAGTCAGACAGTCTTGCAGAAAGATACCTCAGATTCACAGCTGGCTCAATGCACTACCAATTCTCTGCATTGCCCTTTGGCTTATCTACTGCGCCCAGGGTCTTCACAAAATGCCTGGCACCAGTAATTGCTTTTTGCAGACAAAGAGGAATTCAAATATATCCTTACTTGGACGACTGCCTTATTCAAGCAGAGAACAAGGACATTCTACTAAAGCAACTGGCGTTTGTAAAAAGATTACTAATTGGCCTAGGGTACACAGTAAATGAAAAGAAATCAAAACTAGTACCCTCTCAAGAGATAATATTCCTGCAAGCTTAAATAGAACTGCCCAGATGGCTTATCTCACGCCAGACAAAGAAAGGCAACTGACTTCTTACTTCAAAATGTTGGCAACAAAGACCCAGTTATCTGCAAGAAAAATTCTGCAGGCTTTGGGCTTCATGGCTTCCTGCATTCTGCTAATTCCATATGCCAGACTGCATATGAGGAAACTACAATGGTATTTAAAAAGTGTTTGGACTCAACATTGTTACAGCCTGGAAACATTAATTACCCTCATTCCTTGCCTGCAACAGGAGTTTCGATGGTGGGCACAGGCCTGTCACCACAACAAGGGACAGCCATTCACCCTACCCACAGCCAGGCAGTCAATAACAACAGATGCTTCAGATTATGCCTGGGGGGCCCACATGGCAGGAAAATGTATTCAGGGCACATGGCCCACAAGCCAAAGGCATCTTCATATCAATCAAAAAGAGATGCTAGCTGTTCAGAATGCCCTGACAGCTTTCAAGGATCTACTCCATCTAGGACAACTACTGATAAGGATGGACAATACTATAGTCATGTGGTACATAAACAAGCAGGGAGGCACTCATTCCTACCCCCTCTGCAGACAAGCCATGACTTTGTGGGACACAGCATTGACTTATCATGTACACCTGCAAGCACAATTCCTGCCAGGAAAGAAAAATACTCTGGCAAACAAACTAAGCAGAAACCTCACTGATCCCCATGAGTGGAAACTGGATCCACAAGTCTTCAGCATGATAATAAAGAAATGGGGATGCCCAGGCATAGATCTATTTGCCTCCCCTCACAACTGCCAACTACAGAGATTCTGCACAAGGACGCATCACAAACCAGCATGGAAAGTGGATGCTCTATCATTCAGCTGGAAAACCTAACAGTATATTCCTTTCCTCTTCTGCCTCTCCTCCCCAAGGTACTCCTAAAGGTCAGACAAGAGAAGCCAAAAATGATTGATTGCTCCAGACTGGCCCCGCCAGTACTGGTACCCAATCTTAAAGAGCTTGTCTGAAGGCCCAACCTGGACTTTGCCTCTAATTCCTCATTTACTGACCCAACGAAACAATTGGATCCTGCACAGTCAACTCAGAACCCTAAATCTGGCAGCATGGTGGATAATGTAGCCATTCAGAACACACCTCTCTCTAAAGCAGTGATGGATGTTATTTTGGAGGCCAGGAGGCCCAGTACCAGAAAATCTTATGCAGAAAAATGGAAAAGATTCTGTGCTTGGAACCAGGCACAAGGAATTGACATGTTTGTACCAAATATTCCCCAGATTTTACAATACCTAACTGAGATGCTGGACAAAGGTCTATCCTTTTCATCAATTAAAATCCATGCCTCTGCCATTTCAGCTCATTACAATACGGAACCACCAAATTTTTCACATCCGTTGCTAAGACAGTACCTCAGAGGGGCCAAAAACATAAGACCTTCAAGGAGAGCACCAATACCTGTATGGGACCTGAATTATGTCTTGGAAAAACGCACACTGACGCCTTTTGAGCCAGCCAATACAGCTGAAATAAAGTTCTTTTCTTGGAAAACATCTCTGCTCCTAGCAATAACCTTTGCAAGACGAGTCTGAGTTACAGGCACTCATGGCTGTGGAACCTTTTATCATTTTCCATCCAGACAGGGTTTCTCTGAGGATGAACCCGACATTTATGCCGGAGGTAATATCCAGTGTGGCCCTTAACCAAACCATTCATTTGCCTACCTTTTATCCAAACCCACAGAATAAGGGTGAGAGACTCCTGCATTCTTTGGACATGCACAGACAGCTACGCTTCTACTTGGACAGAACTAAAGCTTTCAGAAAGACTGGGCAACTCTTAGTAGCATATGCTGCAGGATCACAAGGAAAGGATATCTCAAAGCAGACTATTTCAAAATGGATAGGCCACTGCATTCATTTCTGCTATTCACAACATGGCAAATCAGTGCCTAAGGGCATTAGGCCTCACTCAACCAGAGCAGCAGCTACTTCAGCAGTGTTCCTCAGAGGAGTACCAACCAAAGACATTTTAGAGGCTGCAGCTTGGAGTTCAGTGCACACTTTTACCAGGCACTACCACTTAACCTATCTACTTAACCTATCTACTCTAAATCCAGAGCAGGCTTTGCCACTGCAGTTCTGCAGGGCCTTATAACCTCTCCTAATCCTATTTAGACCCAGCCACCCAACCTCAGCTTTGGGATTCAACCCAAGTGTAATGACTGCAACAGTGAAACACGATGAACATAGTACAGTTGTGTACCTACCATAAATGTAGATGTTCAAGTGTATTCACTGTTGCAGTCCAGGTTACCCACCATCCCCCTTTTCTTTGCTGGGACTTATCTGTTCTTCTCTATCTTATACAACCTATGTGGTATATTTGCTTGTAGATGAAGGAAATGTTTATTTTTGTGCATGCATACTTTATTGGCATAATTTTCAGCCTACCAATTTGGGGGCACCTGACATCTGGGGCAAGAAAAACTGAAGAAAATAGCGTTGGTTGCATCTTTTATACCACTGGTGCACTGACGTCAGGGAAGAGGCGACAGCAACCGACGCCGGACCTAGACTTTGTAATTCTGGCCGATTGCGGGTAGCCTGCCAGCAGGATAATAACCCAAGTGTAATGACTGCAACAGTGAATACACTCGAACATCTACATTTATGGTAGGTACACAACTCTACTTTATCATTTCCACTTCGATCTTTGTCCTGTCCCTTCAAAAAACCTACCCGTTCCACCCAGTCAAAGGGAAGAAGCAGCATTAAAGATAGCAAAGCTGCTAAGAAAGAGTCATCCAAATAGTCCCTCCAGACCAGATAGGATCCAGACTCTACTCAAGACTATTTTTGGTGCCAAAGAAAACAGGGGACTGGAGACCAATTTTGGATCTCAGTGTGTTGAGCAAATTTGTAAGAGTGCAAAAATTCTGGATGGTCACAATACAGTCTATCCTCCCACTTTTGGAAAAAGACGATTGGATGTGCTCTATAGATCTTCAAGATGCATACTACCACATAAAAGTGGGCAGGCCATCAAGAAGATTCCTGCGCTTCCATGCAGGAGCCATTCACTACCAGTTCAGAGTGCTGCTCTTCGGACCCTCTACAGCCCCCAGAGTGTTCACAAAGTGCATGGCAGTTGTCACAGCCCACTTACGACTACAAGGATTCCAGGTGTTTCCATACCTAGACGACTGGCTCATTTCTGCCCCCACCAGACATCTATTGGAAGAGGCCCTGGCATACTCTCTTCACTGCAGAAAAGCTAGACATAACCATAAACTGGCGAAAATCCAATCTCACTCCATTTCAGTCCATATAATTCATAGGGGTCATCTGGGATACAAAGAATTGCAGAGCATCCATTCCAGAGCACAGAATACTAAGAATAAAACAACTGGTCCCAATCCTTTCAAGGGAGAAATCCACAGCTCACTCTGTCCTTCAGCTGTTGGGTTCCATGGCAGCCTCCATCACCATCTTTCTCCTGGCCAGGTTTCACATGAGGCTTCTACTATGGCTACTGCTCACTCAATGGTATCCCTTTCAGTATCCTCTTTCAGCCAAGATTAGAGTAACTCACAGGTGCAAACAGGATTTAAATTGGTGGATGTCCCACGACCTGTTGCAATGGCCTCGCCCATTCTCCCCTCAGCAGCCCAAGGCCACAGTGACCATGGACGCTTCTCTGATGCGGTGGGGTGGGGGTGGGGGACAGACAGTCCAAGGCACTTGGTCCGAACTGGAGGCCCAACTGCATATAAATGTTCTAGAGCTGAGGGTGGTGCTTCTGGCATTGCAAGTATTCCATCCCCTGCTGCCGTCCGGGACTATTGCGATACAATCAGGCTACATGGCGGTGGTCTGGTACATCAACAAACAAGGTGGAACCAAATCTTACCTCCTTTGTCGAGAGGCCATGAGGATGTGGCAATGGGCAATGGCTACCAACTGCTTTCTCCTAGCAATGCACATTCCCGGGAGTTCCAGCGTGATAGCAGACATACTCTGCAGGTGCAGTCTTCAACCTCACGAGTGGTCCCTGAACCCCTTGATAGCAGCAGAAATCTTTCACCACTGCGACCTCTTTACATCCCTGACCAACTACAAATGCAGCAACTACTTAGCCCTGATTCCCCCTCCGGGACAGTCAACCAGGGACGCTGTAGTCCACGATTGGCCCTCGGGTCTTCTCTATGCTTTTCCACCTCTCCCCCTCATTCCACAGTTTCTAAAGAAAGCACGGCCGTTGAAGAGCAAGGTGATCCTCATAGCACCATATTGGCCTAGTCAGATTTGGTTCCCCTTCCTTTGGCCTCACCTGCTAGATCAACCGTGAATTCTCCACCCAACTCCATGGTTGATCTCCCTTCCGCAGAATCTGATTCACCCCAACCTTGACGGCCTGAAGCTCACAGCTTGGCTCCTCCAATTCCCTTGATTGCCAAGCAGAATGATCTTTCCTTACCCATTACAATTACTTATCTAAGCAAGTGGAAAAGATGTACCTGTTGGTTGAAAGAAAAACGAGTAGACCCCTTTTCAGTACCAGTGTCTATAGTACTAGAATATCTAGCCGACCTGTTTCACTTGGGTCTATCTGCCTCTACTATTAGAGTGCATTTGGCTGCAATATCTAACTTTCATGAGGGCGTCCAGGACTCCTCTCTTATGTCGCACAGACTATGCAAGACCTTCATAAAAGGTGTGAATCATCTGAAGCCCCCTTTTAGAGAGCCCATTCAGCCATGGGACTTGACATTAGTTCTACAAGCTCTGACAATGCCTCCTTTTGAACCAACTTCTTGCAACCTCAGATATTTGTCGCCATTACTTCTGCCAGACGTATCTCTGAACTTCAAGCATTATGCATCAAGAGTCCATACTTGATTTTTTTTTTTTCATAGAGATAGTGTCTTTGAGAAGTAATCCTTCATTCCAACCAAAAGTGATTTCTGAAATGTCCATTAATCAAACCATTGAATTGTCAGTTTTCTTCCCCAATCATTCAAACAAAGAGTATTGTCTACATACCCTAGATATTCACAGGCAAATTTGTTTCTACTTGAACAGGACTAAAGCTTCCCGTAAATCAGACCAGTTATTTTTGGCCTATTCTGGTCCTAGATTAAGATGTGTTGTTGCAAAGGTCACATTGGCTAAATGGTTGAAAGACTGTGTCACCTTCATTTATTCTCAAAGTAACACTCCATTACCAACTATCATAAAAGCTCATTCAACTAGGTCGGTGGCAACTTTTGCTGCCTTCCATGCCAGAGCTTCTTTACATGACATCTGTGCAGCTGCGACTTGGGCTACGCCTCGTACTTCATCGATCACTACAAATTGGATTTGGCCTCCAGGGGAAGATCTTTTGGTTCTGTGGTGCTCAGGAATGTCCTTCCATGAGAGCCTCCCAGGAAATGAGGTAGCTGGCGACTCTGTCCCATACGCAAGGAATGAACGAGGATTAACAATATCAGATAAAGAAGTTATGTCTTACCATAATGTTCCATCTGTATTGTTGATCCTCGTTCAGTCATTACGACCCTCCCTCCTTCTCCTTCCTGTGGCTTCTAGTGGATTTCACCATCCGGTTCTCTTAGGTCATTTGATGAGAGGTAGCCTCTACCTTCTTTTGACTTGCAAACTGAATCTGAGGTAACGGAGAGGAGAATTCTGGGTAAGAGATTTTTAGCTCGATAGTTTGTGGCTGACGCAAGCTTGGAAGATGGCCGGCTCAGTTCCGAGGTCGGAACCGGTACCCATACGTAATGACTGAACGAGGATCAGCAATACAGATGGAACGTTATGGTAAGACATAACTTCTTTTTCCAGAACATAGTAAAAACACCTGGTCTTTATAGAGTCTAATATTCCTATAATAATTGTGGCTGAGTGCATCTGCCAATAGTACCTTCTTTTATCGACTAATTCATTGTGGGCTGTATAAACCCAGGTCCCTTTTACTCCCAAATTTAACAAGATCTGCATGATCACAAAATGGCCAAAGCAATTTTTAAGGTCAAGGCAAGAGATTAAAAACTTCAGCTCCCTATTGCTAGGATCTGGGTAGTGTTTCCCTAAGGAATCAACTTTGTCCCTGGTCCGGGTATCACTACAGCCCTTGGCTGTGTTTTCTACTCAGCTGGTATTCCACTGCTGTTTAATGCATCCAGAATTGTTCCAGTTAGTGCCTGTTTTTCAAACATCCTATTTCCCAGGGAAAAAAATAAACTGGCAGGGAATTTTTAGGGCATGCCGGTGTAATGCTCATGCTCACTGTGTGACAACCTACCTGCCATTTTGATTCTTAGTGTGTGTGCTAAGTGTTTGAATAGCTGACAGGGGAATTCTGTTCTACTTTTACAATTTATAATCTAGGGGACTGGGGAGAAAGTGTTACAAGTAGAAGTGTGCTGCTTGTGAGCACTCAGTGACACCTTACCTTCTGACAGACTCGCTCCAGCTATGCTTATTGTTTTTGGTGCTTCTTCCCCACTTACAGCATAGATATCTATTCCTGCCCAGTTTGTTCCTCTCGCGCAGTATCTAGAAAGAAAAAAATAATAATTTGCCAGTGAGTTCTTGCTATTGTTGCTCACTCAGTATATGCCTCAGGTGATAGTGGGTGAATCTGCAGTGGCCGTCTGTTGTTCCTCAGACTATTCACTTCCCCCGATTTCTCTGATGTTCATCGTGTTTCACTGTTGCAGTCATTACACTTGGGTTATCCTGCTGGTAGGCTACCCGCAGTTGGCCTGAATTCCAAAGTCCTGGTCCGGCGTTAGTTGCTGTCACCTCTTCCCTGATGTCAATGCGGCAGGGGTGTATAAGATGCAGCCGATACCATTTTCTCCAGTTTTCTTGCCGCGCGGTGCCTGAAGCAAAAGCAGTTCACAAGTGCCGGTCAGCCGACTCCTGAGATTTTCGAAATTGAATTTCAGATCCGAAGTCTTCAATAAAGCTAAGTACCCCATTGGGGAAACTTTTTTCTTGCTCCAGACCGATGTCAGAAAAAGTTAACAATTGTATTTCTTGTGGGAAGCAAATACCTCATAAGGATTTTCATTCTTACTGTATTCCTTGCCTAGGCCATGACCACGATGTTGCTAGTTGTTGGTTTTGTGCTAGATTTAACCAACACACTAAGCGTCGGTACGATTTTGCATTTCATTACTTTGGCCAAAGGTTTAACTATATAATGCCGTCGGAACAGCCGACGACCGTAGTTCATAAAAAACGCAAAGAAAAAGAAAACAGGCATCCGAGGTCCAAAACAGACAAAGCCTCTTCTAGGCCAGTCGCCAGTTCTCAGTGAGGCGGTTTCGCAGCCTCTGCATATGAGGAAACTACAATGGTATCTAAAAAGTGTTTGGACTCAGCATTGCCACAGCCTGGAGACAGTAATTGCACTCATTCCCTGCCTGCAACAGGAGTTTCGATGGTGGGCAGAAGCCTGTCACCACAGCAAGGGTCTGCCATTCAGTCTACCCACAGTCAGACAGACACTGACAACGGATGCATCAGATTATGCCTGGGTGGCCCATATGGCAGGAAAATGTATTCAGGGCACATGGTCTGCAAACCAGATGCATCTTCACATGAATCAAAAAGAGATGCTAGCTGTTCAAAATGTCCTGACAGCGTTCAAGGACCTGCTTCATCCAGGACAGTTACTGATAAAGATGGACAACACTACGGTCATGTGGTACATAAACAAGCAGGGAGGTCCACATTCCTACCCCCTCTGCAGACAAGCAATGACCTTATGGGACACAGCATTGGCTTTTCAAGTTCACCTGCAAGCACATTTCCTGCCAGGAAAAACAAATACTCTGGCAGACGAACTAAGCAGAAACCTCATGGATCCCCACAAATGGAAACTGGATCCGCAAGTATTCAGCATGATGGGAAAGCATGCTTTGCAATGTGGTTTTGATTCACAGGAGGCCTCTTGCAGGGCCGCTGTTACAGGTTCTGTCATTAGAAGGCGTGCTTGGTTAAAGGGACAGAATCTGCCTGATCATGTTAAAGCAAAATTATTGGATGCTCCGTTACAGCATGATACTTTGTTTGGTGTTAAAGCAAAAGAGGTGTTGAAGAAAATGGAGGATAAAGCTAAATCTATGCAGACAGTAAAGTATTTCTTACAGGTACAGCCACCCAGATTTAGCAGGAACTGGCCTTCTAAGAATTGGTCCTTTCCAGTGTCAGACAGGCCACAAAGAGGCAGATACAGATGCCCTAGAGGCAGGCAACAGCCCCAGGGCTCATACAGGCCCAAACAGTGAGGTGCTTCTATTTCCAGAAGTGGAAAAGACAAATCACAGCCGTATAGGAAACAGTCCCAATGACTTCCCTCTGCCAATGCCAAGCACTTATCTTTTGGCAGCACCCTTAGGGGGAAAGCTAGCACTTTTTTCACAAAACTGGCACATGATTACCCAGGACAAATGGGTCTTAAATATAGTCTCTCAGGGCTACAGGTTCCACTTTCACACCCTTTCAAAGGCAAAAGGTATGCCAGACCTGCCACACATTCAATGGGGAGAGGCACAAAAACAAGTTTCATCTCTCATGAACACGAGGGCTATTCAGCCAGTACCACAACAAGAGCAGGGACAAGGATTTTACTCAAGACTTTTCTTAGTACCAAGAAAGGACAAAGCCCTGGAGACCAATTCTGGACCTATCTATTCTAAATACTTTTCTGGACGTTCCAAAATTCAAAATGTTGACTCTGCAGCAGCTTCTGCCCATGCTGGGCAAGAAGGCTTGGCTTGTAACTTTGGACCTCAAAGAGGCATACCTGCATGTCCCAATCAGACAATCTTGCAGAAGATACCTCAGATTCATAGCTGGCTCAATGCACTATCAATTCTCTGCACTGCCCTTTGGCTTATCTACTGTGCCCAGGGTCTTCACAAAATGCCTGTCACCAGTAATTGCATTTTGCAGACAAAGAGGAATTCAAATATATCCCTAATTGGACGACTGCCTTATTCAAGCAGAGACCAAAGACATTCTATTAAAGCATCTAGCATTTGTAAAAAGATTAGTAAACGAAAATAAATCAAAACTAGTACACTCTCAAGAGGTAATATTCCTGGGTGCAAGCTTAAATACAACTGCCCAGATGGCAACAAAGACCCAGTTATCTGTAAGAAAAATTCTGCAGGCTCTGGGCTTCATGGCATCCTGTATTCTGCTAATTGCATATGCAAGACTGCATATGAGGAGGCTACAATGGTATCTATAAAGTGTTTGGACTCAACCTTGCCACAGCCTGGAATCATTAATTTCACTCATTCCCTGCCTGCAACAGGAGTTTCGATGGTGGGCATAGGCCTGTCACTACAACAAGGGACAGCCATTCACTTTACCCATAGCCAGGCAAACACTAGCAACAGATGCATCAGATTATGCCTGGGGGGCCCACATGGCAGGAAAATGTATTCAGGGCACATGACCTGCAAGCCAAAGGCATCTTCACATCAATCAAAAAGAGATGCTAGCTGTACAAAATGCCCTGACAGCCTTCAAGGACCTACTTTATCCAGGACAGCTGCTGATAAAGATGGACAATACTACATTCATGTGGTGCATAAACAAGCAGAGAGGTACACATTCTTACCCCCTCTGCAGACAAGCCATGATTTTGTGGAACACAGCATTGACTTACCAAGTACACCTGCAAGCACAATTCCTGCCAGGAAAAACAAATGCTCTGGCAGACGAACTAAGCAGAAACCTCATGGATCCTCATGAGTGGAAACTAGATCCACAAATCTTCTACATAACAACGAAATGGGGATGCCCAGACATAGATCTGTTTGCTTCCCCTCACAACTGCCAACTACAGAGATTCTGTACAAGGACTTATCACAAACAAGCATGGAAAGTGGATGCTTTGTCATTCATCTGGAACAACCTTACAATATATGCATTTCCTCTACTGCCTCTCCTCCAAAAGGTACTCCTCAAGGTCAGACAAGAGAAGCCACAAATGATACTGATTGCCCCGGATTGGCCACGCCAGCACTGGTACCCAATCCTAATGAGCTTGTCTCAAGGCCCAGCGTGGACATTGCCTCAAATCCCTCATTTACAGCCAGTTCAGAACCCTAAATCTAGCTGCATGGCGGATAGTGTGACCATTCCGAATACACCTCTCTCTAAAGTGGTTATGGATGTTATTTTGGCGGCCAGGAGGCCCAGCACCAGAAAATCCTATGCAGAAAAATGGAGGAGATTCTGTGCTTGCAACCAGGCACAAGGAATTGACACGCTTGCACCAAATATCCCTCAGAGTTTACAATACCTAACTGAGATGCTAGACAAAGGCCTATCCTTCTCATCAATTAAGATCCATGCCTCTGCCATTTCAGCTCATTACAATACCAGACCCACCTATTTTTTCACATCCATTGCTTAGGCAGTACCTCAGAGGGGCCAAAAACATAAGACCTCCAAAGAGAGCACCAGTACCTGCATGGGACCTCAATTTTGTCTTGGAAAAACTCACACTGCCTCCTTTTGAGCCAGCCAATACAGCTGGGATAAAATTCTTATCATGGAAAATAGCTCTGCTCCTAGCAATAACTTCAACAAGAAGAGTCTCAGAGTTACAGGCACTAATGGCTGTGGAACCTTTTATTATCTTCCATCTGGACAGGGTTTCTCTAAGGACAAACCCAACATTTATGCCTAAGGTAGTATCCAGTGTGGCTCTTAACCAAACTATTCAGTTGCCTACTTTTTACCCAAACCCACAGAATAAAGGGGAGAGACTTCTGCATTCTTTGGACATACACAGACCGCTACGCTTCTACTTGGACAAAACAAATTTTAGTGGCATGTACTGCAGGATAGGCTATCTCAAAGCAAACTATTTCAAAATGGATAGGACACTGCATTCGTTTCTGCTATTCACAACATGGCAAATCAGTGCTTAAGGGTATTAGACCACATTCAACCAGGGCAGCAGCCACCTCAGCAGCCTTACTTGGAGGAGTACCAACCAAGGATATTTTGGAGGCTGCAACATGGACTTCAGTGCACACTTAAGCACTGCCACTTACCTCTTTACTCTAAATCCAGAGCAGGCTTTGCCACTGCAGTTCTGCAGGGCCTCATAGCCACTCCTAATTCTATTTAGACCCAGCCGCCCAACCTCAGCTTTGGGATTCAACCCAAGTGTAATGACTGCAACAGTGAAACACGATGGACATAGTACAGTTGTGTACCTACCATAAATGTAGATGTTCGAGTGTATTCACTGTTGCAGTCCAGGTTACCCACCCACCATCCCCCTTTCTTTGCTGGGACTTATCTGTACTTCTCTATTCTATACAGCATATGTGATGTAATTGCTTTTAGATGAAGGTAATGTTTATTTTAGTGCATGCTTTTTATAAGCAATATTTTTAGCCTATCCTTTTGCGGGCACCTGACATCTGGGGCAAGAAAAACTGAAGAAAATGGCGTCTGCTGCATCTTGTATACCCTTGGCGCGCTGACGTCAGGGAAGAGGTGACAGCAACCGATGCCGGACCAGGACTTTGGAATTCAGGCCGACTGTAGATAGCCTGCCAGCAGGATAACCCAAGTGTAATGACTGCAACAGTGAATGCACTCGAACATCTACATTTATGGTAGGTACACAACTGTACTTTTCCATTTCTTCTGATTCCTCTTCTGATCAGGAATTATCTGTTCCAACTTATGAGGACTCTGATGCAGAAGAATCCATCCCTTCTGCTTCTCCTCCTGAGGACTTTTCTTTTGGAGAAACTTTGCATACCTTAAGTGAACATTTTCATTGAGAGAGTCAGGATTTTTTCAGAATCTAAAAAGAGGCTTAGGGATTTCCTCCTTCTTCCCCAGCATAGGCCTTTGGCTATACCTCCTGTTCTAGACATTGTTCTTTTTCTTTTTTCGGCTGCTCCCGTCAGGGGTTGCCACAGCAGATCAACTGTTTCCATTTCTTCCTGTCCTCTGCATCTTGCTCTGTCACACCAACCACCTGCATGTCCTCTCTCACTACATCCATAAATCTTATCTTAGGCCTTCCTCTTTTCCTGTTACCTCGCAGCTTCATCCTTGGCATCTTTTTCCCAATATACTCTGCATCCCTCCTCAGCACATGTCCAAACCAACGTAATCTTGCCTCTCTGGATTTGTCTCTGAACCTTCCAACCTGGGCTGACCCTCTAATATACTTATTCCTAATCCTGTCCATCCTCGTCACACCTAGTGCAAATGTCCAATGTCTCTCAGCTACTTCTGTTGTGATTTTTACAAAGTCTAACAAACTTGCTTACAGTATGCCTTTCAGTGTACAAACCTTCGGCCATGTGTGTATAGCAGTCTGCAGCAAGATGTGTAATTCTTTCTAGTTCTGTACTACAAAACCTACATGTGTCTGTTATCTCTTACTTTTTCTGTGGATTTTGTGAACCACCAAATATGAAGTCCACTGTGTTGAGGTGCCAGTATTAACAATTCATCTTTTGGTTTAAATTCACCAACCTGAGACCTTTTTACTTTGACTTGACTAATTATTTCAGTAGCTCTCTATACCTCTAGCAGTAAGTGTGGGCTTTCCATTTATCTTTTTTTCTGATCCCTTGCTTTGTACTTTTTTGCACGTTCTATTGCCACTTGTTTTTTATCCATCTTGGCTTGAATTTCCATGCTCGTTCATTTCCTAAAAGCTTCTGCTAGCGTAAGTAAAGAGGTCATCATAGACACCTCCACCTTAAACGCATCCTGTTCTAGACATTGTTGATGTTTTTTCAGAATCCAGCATGGCTCCAGATATCCTGCCTCTGGCTCCTAGTAAGCCAGACAGATATTACAGGGTGCCTAACTCCCACAAATTTCTTTTTAAAAACCCTACTGCTGACCCTGAAACAATTTCTCAAGGTCCCAAGGGCATTAAGGCTTCTACTGCGAAAAATCCTACCCCTTCTGATAGAGACTCCAGGGCGCTGGATAGATGGGGTAAAAAGGTTTACATGTCTGAAACCTTGGCAATCAGGGCTTTAAACTGTCAGTTTCATATGCTTAAATATCAGCAGCATGTCATGAGTTTACTTAAACTGAAAATGATGTTGATTTCTGACTGTGTGGAAAATAAAGACTTACAAGATTTATTGCCTTCAGTTGAACAAGTGGGAAAGCATACTTTGCAATGTGAGTTTGATTCCTTGGAGGCCTCTTGCAGGGCCGCTGTAATTGGATCTGTGATAAGAAGGCATGCTTGGTTCAAGGAGCAAAATCTGCCTGATCACGTGAAAGCAAAACTGTTAGATGCCCTTTTACAACAGGACAGTCTATTTGGTAATAAGGCAGAAGTTGTTTTGAAAAAGATGGAAGACAAAGCTAAATCTATGCAAACTGTAAAAGATTTCATACAAGTGCAGCCACCCAGGTTCACTAGGCACTGGCCTACAAAGAATTGGTCCTTTCCAGTACCCACCAGAGCCGCTCAGGTCAAACCCAGACGCTCCAAAGGCTCCAGGTTTCAGTCACAAGGAATTTACAGAACAAAACAATGGGGTACCTCCTCCTCCAAATCTGGAAGCAGCAAGGCACCTCCCTACGGTAAACAGTCTCAGTGACTTTCCTCTGCCATTCCCAAGCACTTATCTTTTGGCAGCCCCTTTGGGGGGAAAACTAGCACTTCATGTGCATAATTGGCATCTAATTACCCAGGACAAGTGGGTTTTAAATATAGTATCCCAGGGATACAGATTTAATTTCCACACATTGCCAATTCCAAACGGATGGCCAGGTCTGCCTCCAAATCAGTGGGCAGAGGCTCAGAAACAAGTTATGTCCCTCATGTTTATGGGGGCTGTCCAACCAGTACCAGAAAAGGAAAAAGGGACAAGGTTTTTATTCATGACTTTTACTGGTGCTCAGAAAAGACTAACCATGGCATCTGATTCTGGATTTATCTATTCTAAATACTTTCCTGGACATTCCGAAATTCATGATGCTGATCTTACAACAGTTACTGTCTATGCTGGGCAAGGATGCCTGGCTGGTAACGCTAGACTTAAAAGAGGCTTACCTGCATATCCCAATCAGGGAATCTTGCAGAAGATACCTCTGCTTCAAAGCAGGCTATTTGCATTACCAGTTTTCTGCACTGCCCTTTGGCTTGTCTACTGCGTTCAGGGTCTTCACAAAGTGCCTGGCACCAGTAATTGCATTTTGCAGACAAAGAAACATTCAAGTTTACCCTTATCTGTACGATTGTCTAATTCAGGCAGAAGACAAGGACACTCTTCTACAGCATCTGGCGTTTGTAAAAAGGCTTCTAACTTGCTTAGGGCACACCATAAACGAAAATAAATCACAACAAGTACCCTCTCAAAAATTTACATTCGTGTGTGCAAGCTTGAATACAACTGCCCAGATGGCTTACCTCACGCCAGACAAACAAATCCAGTTGATAACGTACTTCAAACACGTGGCCACAAAAACCCAGCTATCTGCAAGACAAATTCTGCAGGCCTTGGGGTTCATGGATTCCTGCATTCTTCTAATTCCATATGC
This sequence comes from Protopterus annectens, assembly GCF_019279795.1. Classification (NCBI taxonomy): domain Eukaryota; kingdom Metazoa; phylum Chordata; order Ceratodontiformes; family Protopteridae; genus Protopterus; species Protopterus annectens. Next base: position 153,509,463 of record NC_056741.1, read on the forward strand.
AAGACTGCATATGAGGAAACTTCAGTGGTACCTAAAAAGCTTATGGAGTCAACATCGTCACAGCCTGGAAACAATGATTCCTGTCATCCCTTGCCTGCAGCAAGAGTTCCTATAGTGGGCAGAGGCCTGTCACCAAAACAAGGGACTGCCATTCATTCCACCCCCTGCCACCCAAACCCTGACTGCAGACTCATCAGACTTTGCTTGGAGGGTGCATCTGGCAGGGAGATGCATTCAGGGCAAATGGAGCCCAAATGAAATGCACCTGCATATCGACCAGAAAGAGATGTTAGCTGTACAGAATGCTCTGATAGCTCTCAAGGACTTTCTTCATCCAGGACAACTACTGATAAAGACGGACAACACCACAGTCATGTGGTACATAAACAAGCAGGGGGTATCCATTCCTATCTGCTTTGCAGACTAGCCATGGCCTTGTGGAACAAAGCCTTAACTTACCAAATATCTGCAAGCTCAATTCCTGCCAGGAAAGCAAAATACCCTGGCAGACGAACTAAGCAGAAATCTTATGGACCCACACGAATGGAAACTGGATCCGCAAATCTTCAGCATGTTGACACGCAAATGGGGGAGCCCAGACATAGATCTTTTTGCCTCACCCCAAAACTATCAGTTGGACAAATTCTGTACAAGAACCCATCACAAAGAAGCTTGGAAAGTGGATGCTCTATCCTTCAGCTGGAAAAAAACTATCAGTCTATGCCTTTCCCCCTCTGCCTTTGCTCTCCAAGGTATTACTAAAAGTCAGACAGGAAAAACCAAAAATGATTCTGATTGCTCCAGACTGGCCTTGCCAACACTGGTACCCTCTCCTACGTAATTGTCACACCTTCCTCCATGGTGCCTGCCACAGACACCTTATCTACTGTCTCAGCAGAATTGTCAAATCCTACACACTCAGCTCCAGACTCTGAACCTTGCAGCATGGCTAATCAACTAATTTCCCCAGTTACATCTCTCAGCAAACCTGTGATGGATATCATTTTGGAGGCTAGAAGGCCTAGTACTAGAAAATCTTATGCTGATAAATGGAAACGATTCTGTGCTTGGAATCAGGCACAAGGAATAAGCACAGCAATGCCCAATATTCCTCCGATTCTGCAATATTTAACTGAGATGCTACACAAGGGCCTATCTTTCTTTTTCATAAAAATCCACGCATCTGCCATTTCAGCTCATTACAACACAGAGCCTCCCCTCTTTTCTCATCCCCTGCTAAAACAGTATCTCAGAGGGGCCAAAAATTTAAGACCTCCCAGGAGAGCACCAACTCCTGCATGAGACCTCAACTTTGTGTTGGAAAAATTCACCCTGCCTCCTTTTGAGCCAGCTGCTACTGCGGACATAAAATTTCTCTCTTGGAAGACAGTCTTTCTTTTAGCAGTCACTTCAGCTAGAAGGATTTCAGAACTGCAGGCTCTCATGGCAGTGGAGCCTTTCATTATTTTCTACCCGGACAGGGTAGCTTTCAGGACCAATCCATCCTTTATTCCTAAAGTGGTATCTAGTGTGGCTCTAAATCAGACCATTCATCTGCCAAATTTTTTCCCAAATCCACAGAACAAAGGGGAGCGGATTCTGCATTCATTGGATGTACACAGACAACTAAGATTCTACTTGAACAGGAAGAAATCTCTAAGAAAATCTGAGCAACTACTGGTGGCATTTTCTGCAGGGGCAGAGGGAAAGGCTATCTCAAAGCAGACAGTTTCAAAATGGATAAGCCATTGTATTCATTTCTGCTACATGAATCATGGTAAACCTGTCCCCAAGGGAATCGGATCCCATTCGACCAGGGCTGCATCTACTTCTGCAGCTTTTCTCAGAGGGGTTCCTACCATAGACATTCTAGAAGCTGCTACCTGGAGCTCAGTTCATACGTTCACCAAGCATTACCATTTATCTCTCTTCTCTAAATCCAGAGCTGTATAATTCCATCCTCCCAACCATAGCTTTGGGATTCTATCCAAATGTAATGACTGCAACAGTGAAACACGAAGAACATAGTACAGTTGTGTACACTTGCCATAAATGTAGATGTTCGAGTGTATTCACTGTTGCAGTTCTGGTTACCCCCCCGCCAGCCCCCTACTTTTCTCTTTTTATACCTCTTTTTCCTTTTAACTGTTACTATGCTCGAAGCCTTTGGTTGTATTTACTTTTATTTAGAGGTATATTTTTTGTGTTCTAAATTACTTGCATTTACATATGTATATATTTTGCTCTTCATTTGAGGGGCACCTGATATCTGGGGCAAGAAAAACTGATGAAAATGGCGTCGGCTGCATGTTTTATACCCCTGACGACAGGACATAATGGACGAAGGGACAGCAACCAACGCAGGACCCAAGACTTTGTTAATCAGGCTGACTGCTGAGGGCAACCTGCCAGCAGATTACCCCAAATGTAATGACTGCAACAGTGAATACACTCAAACATCTACATTTATGGCAAGTGTACACAACTGTACTGTCTTCAGGGGGAGAGCATCCTTTGGCTCAATGGTGCTTAGGAATATCCTTCCATAGGGCCTCCTGGGACACAAGGTAGCTAGGGACTCTGTCCCATCTGTCATGAATGAATGAAGATCAACAACATCCGATAAAGAAGTTATGTTCTTACCATAACGTTCCATCTGTGTTGTTGATCTTCATTCATGACATCCCACCCACCAACCCCCTTCAAAAGACTCCTGGAGGTCTGAATTTGGTCCTGGTTACATGTTAGGGTATTTGCTCAGACAAAGCCTCCGCTTTATTATCCTTGTGGGCAAACTCAGTCTGAGGAGATTTGGAGAGGGGCAATATGGGTGGTAACCTTAGCTTGAAGCTTTTTGGCAGGTGTGAACTTGTTATATCTGAGGATTTGCAGCAGGTATTAAAGGATTCAAGAAAACCTGCTACAAGAAGATCATGTATTCATAAATGGAAATGATTTTTCAGATGGTGACAAAACAAGAACCAGAACCCTTTCAAGGCAAGTGTTTCTCTGGTTATGCATAATTTCTGTGAGTTACTCTCCTCTGACATGTCCTCAAGCAAGGTTCATTTGTCTGTCATGGCAGCATGGCTGCCTATGAATCTCTGTCTCTTTGCAATCTTGTGTGAACAAGTTTTCAGAAGGGGTGTTGCATACCAAGCCTCTAAACAAGAGGTTCCTCCTTGGTGGCTTAATTTTGCCTTGGCAAATTTAACTCTTGCTTTATTTTGGATGGCGCAGTGGTGCAGAGGTAGTGTTGTCACCTTACAGCAAGAGGTTCTCCAGTTCAAATCTCGGCTAGAGTGCCTTCTGTTTAGAATCTACATGTCCTCCCTGCGTTGATGGGGGTTTCCTCTGAGTGCTCCAGTTTCCTCCCATGTTACAAAGACATGCATCTGGAGCGTTTCTCCCAAGGCCTCCACTGAAAATTGGCTTCATTCCAAGTCTGACTTTCCCGGTTAACAAATGTTAAATAATAGTAAATAAAATAAATAAATTTGAATCGGCTCATCAAGTTGGCTAGAGATTCTTAACATGGACGACGGTGTTGCTCATTGCTCTGACCTCCACAAGAAGGATATCCGAGTTGCAAACTCAAATGGTGGGTCAACCTGAACTCATTTTCCACGACAGTAGGGTTTCATTAAGAACTAATCCTTTGTGTATGCCAGAAGTGTTGGCAGAGTTTACTTTGTACCAAGCTATCCATTTTCCTGTCTTTCCATAACCTAAAAACGAGGGAAGAAAGGCTACCCCATACCTTGGATGTCCACAGATGGCTTAATATTTTAGAAACTGAGTAGTTCATTTCTTGTGAAGGTAAGAAGAAAGGACAATCTGTGTCAAAGCAGACCTTTTCCAAATGATGGTTTCATGCTATTCTTTTGTTATACCCACCACAACAATGCAATGCCAGGCATGGTCAAGGGTTGTTCTACCACAGCTTTGGCTTTATCTGTGACTTTTTGGAAAGGGCTGGATTCTCTACGTATTCTTGAAGCAGCAACTTTCTATGCTGTAAATATCCTATAAAAGTAGTGCAAAACTAGATTTTCTCCATGTCTAGGACAGACTTTGCTAGGACCATTCTCCAGGGACTCATGGACACTTATCCTTCTTTCTTCCCATCAGTCTAAGGTATGTAGTATACCCATATAGCCAAGATTAATGCAGCAGTAATTAACTTGATGAATATAGTACAGCTGTGTAAGTAAAATTGCCACAACAGTAGCTGTGTGAATGATCACTGCTGCAGTTTTCTCCTCCTATCTCTTTTATTTTTGTATGTTTTGTTTCTTCTTTGCATGGGTGAGGACTAATAACTTTGAATTTAATTTTGACCCTACTTAAGGACAGACCGAACTGGAGTAAGAATCCTTGTGACACAGGGAGTAATGATAACTGATGCCATCCACATGGCAGACTTTGCTCTGCTGAACCAAGGCTTTCGTGGAGCTTTTTCTAGGCATTTTCAGCTTACCTGAGGGATTTGCCTGACTGCTGCCCTCTGAAAGCAATCAGGGGTTACTTGGCTGTTCACCGAAAAGCTTGGGATGATATAATCTCAAATGTGTGGATGTTATGAGTCTTGTCTAGAGGCTCTTCCGTTTTCATTTGTCCCCAAAGAATCACAAAGATCCCTTGTGGATGTGCCTCCCCTTCAGAGAAAGGACGCAGCAGAAATTTAAAAACTGCTAGCCAGTTGAGTCATGTAAGAGATTCCACCAGACTTGTGAAGATCCAGGATCTATTCCAGATTCTTTTTGGTTATAAAGAAGAACAAGGACCTCAGACCAGTTTTGGATCTCAGCAAGTTGATCTGTTTTGTCAAACAGACCAAGATCTTGATGGTCATGGTGCAGTCCATCCTGCCTATCTTAAAGAAGGATGAGTGGATGTGCTCTATAGATCTCGGAAGACTCCTACCATCACATAAAGATAATGAGGCAGTCAAAGAGATTTCTGTGCATTTGTTTGGATGCCAGTTATTACCAATTTCAAGCTCAGCTTTTTGGTCTCACCCCAGCTTCCTGGGTGTTTACCAAGACCATAGCTATAATAGCAGTCTGTCTTAGGCTTTATGGATTCTAGGTGTTTTCGTACATGGACAGTTTGCTCCTTACCACTTCCTCCATTTCTTATTACTTGATTTTTCATAAGGATTTAGTTACTCTGTGGACAAATCCTTCCTTTTGCCCAAAGTCACCTCTGTGTCTACTTTGAACCAACATATTCACTTGCCAGTCTTTCCAAATTTCATTAACAAGGGAGAGTATTTGCTTCATTGTTTGAATATGGATTAATAACTCAAGCTTTATTTTGACAGAACAAAAAGTTTTAGGAAATCTGATCTGACTAGCTGTTTCCTTTAAGTCAAGGCTGGGAAGGCCTTTGTCTAAAGTAACCTTATTCAAATGACTCCCCAATTTTATTTCCCTTGTTTACTCCATGAGAGGAATGTCATTACTAGCAAGGCCTAGACATCATTCTTCTAGAGCTTAGCTATTTGCCTTTTTCTTTTAGGCTTTGTAATGAGGAGGTATTGCAGGCTATGCCAGGAGAAGTAGAGCAGTGCATGTGTAACATATACCAGCACAGTTAGCTTGAAATTTGTAAAGAATTATATTCCATTTGTATATCAAACTGATTTGTAAAGCTGCTTATGTTTAAAATGTACTAAAAGTGGGCCCTGACAGTAGTGTAACTGATTAAATGTAAATGTTTTAACATAGGATACTGGAAGAGAACAGGTTAATCTCGGTCCAGCTAATTTTGAAAAATAGTAAGACATTAAATTACTTAATGTAGACAGTAAAGATTGTATCTTACAGTTGTGATTGCTGACAGAGACAAAATGTCTGCAAAAACAAGGACTAGGAATCCAGCTACATTGTCTCTAGCAGGGAACTAATTGCTACTCTGAAAGAGTGGAAGTGTTTTATGGTTTTATGACTTCCAGAAGCTGCAACAGATTTTAGCAAGCTGTCTGTGTGTGTTTGTGTGTGTGTTATTGACACATATGTGTTAGATCCTGGCAGTCTCTAGCCAAGGGTGTAGACAAGAACCAGAAGTCGGATAACCAGATGTATGTGATGTCATTTTCTAATCCATCACTAAAATGATGTTTTAATACTAGCTGCGACTATAAAGTCTCAGCATTCTGTTTTCGGAACCTGACCTAGAAGGATCACTCACCTACTTCATCTTGCCTTAAGTGAACCATGGAATATTAATTCTTTAGATCAGTCAGGAAAATATAGTAAGATTAGTCAAGTACTGTTTTTCTGTATCTGTGTGAATCTTTTCATCTCTGTTATTTTAATATATTTCCTGTGATTGAAACTCTGATGTGTATTAATAGATATTTGGTATTTTCCTATTCTTTTTTTCTTTATTATTAAACATTTCATTGTGGCTGGTCCTTTAGAGAATATTTTAATCTCTGAGAATACTCATCTCTTTGGTGACTCTGTGACCACTCCTGAAAGCCTTACTGTATTGGTCAAAACACTACCATTTGTACTAATATTAATTTCACTCTGTTTATTTTGGTACCATTGTAAGAGCCTTAGAGTAGCTGGCTTTGGAATGTCTAGTGGCAGTAACTATCTTATAGTCTGGGCAGAAGGGGTCATAGCAAGTAAATCTGTGCCAGCCTTTCCCAGGTGTGTGTTTGTGTGTGTGAAAAATCAAATCTCAGTGTGTGTGTGTGTCAGCTGCTTGGAGCAGGTACATGAAGCACTGGTTTCACAGAGGGCGCTGGAGGACTTTGCTTGGACACTCAGCTGAGGACTCAACTCTACAGCTGTACCAGTGGGGAGTCTCACTGGGGCCCTGGAGAGAGAGAGGGAGAGAAATCTAGCCTCTGGATTGAGTGTGTTCCGTGTGTGCTGTTAAGGGAAAGTGTGCTTTAGGCAGAGAGCTGCATCTGTAAATACTGTGTGCATCTATTTTTGTTCCAAGTGAACGTCCCTCTCTAGTGTCAGTGGTGAGGATTCAGGCTGTTTGATTACTGGCCCAGAACGAGGATGTCACAACCTTCTATTAATGAGAATTGAGCTGCAGCTACTTGGTCCTGTACTCATACCTGTGTATCCCATTGCAAGCTGAGCATTCAGTCTACGTCAAGAAGTTCCATTGCTTCCAGCACTTTACAAAATGTTTTCTATTGGGCCTCCCTTGGGTTTTCTGTGACTGGAGACTCTGTCTCACAGGTTGAATCCAGATGTGAAAAACATCAGATGCGTTCTGAAGAGAGGAAAGGAGGGAGAGTGTACTGTGAGTAGAGGAGATGGAGCTCTGGATCATTATGCTAAGTACATAACTATCATTTTCCAAGCTTTGCCCTTTTTAGTGCTCTTGCACCTTTCTCTCAGTTGGCATGAAAGTTATGAAGGGCTTTGTGCACAAACCATTTTTTTACTTCCACTCAGAACTGAGCTGATTAACTGCTTGGGCTTGTGGAATGTGCCCTTGAAGCTTTGGAAACTGGCTGGATGGCTGTTATATTTTATGAAGGATATAACCCATATAGTCAAGACTACTGCACCACTGATCATTCAAACATCTACTGTTGAAGTAAGTTTGCTTACACATATGTACTTTTCTTCCTGTTCCCAAGTCAGTTTTTGAAAGGGATGTTAACTTTTCCATCTTCCTGGAAAACAGATGACTTCTCCCTGGGATGTAAATTTATGTTCTTAATATACTTTGCCCTCTGCTATGAGTATCAGAGTTGCAAACTCTTTATTGTGAGACATTCTTACCTCATTTTCCACAAGGACAGGGTGTCTTTAAGAATTAATCCTTCTTTTGTGCATTAATGTGATTTCAGAGCTTACCTTGAACCAGTCTAATAATCTCGGTCTTTTTTCCAGAACTCAAAAAATAATGCAGAGAGAATTTTTCATACATTGGATGTTTACAGGCAGCTCTGTTATTACCTAGACAAAAACGTAGTCCTTCAAGAAAGCCAGCTGTTTGTCTCTTACGAAAGAAAGAGAAAAGGGCAACCAGTTTCAAAGTGGACAATTTCTAGACAATTGTCTCTCTCGCTATTTCTTTTTGTTATCTTCATCATAACAATCCACTTCCGGACTGAATTAGGGTCCATTCCACCAGGGCTTTGGCATCTTCTAGCTATTTGGAAAGGAGTGTGCTTTAGAATTATTACTAGAGTTAGTGACTTGGCCCTCTGTGCATACTTTCACAGAGCATTACAAACTGGATTCCTTTTCCAGGCCCAGATCAAGCTTTGCTAGGATGATTCTCCAGCTGCTCCTGGATTCTTGAATTCCTTCCTCCTCCCTACGTACCCTTATGCTGCAGTAACCTTGACTAAATAGGTTAGGCTACTGCAGCACTGATCTAAATGTTAAATGTGGCATGGTTGTGTAAGTAAACTTACCGTAACAGTACATGTTCTAATAGATCTGTTGCAGTGGCTTTCCCCTCCCTCCAACCCCCTTGCTTAGTCTTTTATGATGTATTACCAGGTTGTAAATGAATATAAACCTTATGCATATAGTTATATTGGTTTGTGTTTCATAGATGTCATGACTTAAATCACTGTTGCAATATTCCTAAAACTTGGGTTATTACCATTGATGTCTGTCCAGGATACCAAAGCTTTAAACGTCCTTATATAGTATGTCCAATGTATGACCTTAGCTTGCAAGCGAAGGGGTATATAAGCAGAGGAATGCGCATGATTCCTCAGACTATCTCTGCACCAGCCCCAGTGCAGGGCACATATCCGTCAGACTGATTGCTGTTGGGTCATTGATACCGTTGCTTCCTATTGTCAGTTAAGTGCCTTGTTGGGAAACCTTCCTTTACCTTTTAACCTTTTTTTTTGCTGGTATTAGATGGCATCTAGGAGGGACAAGTGCAAGTGTGGTATGCAAATTCCGTACACGTACAAAGACTTACACATTCAGTGCCATTTTTGCTTGGGAGCGGAACACCTCTATAAAGCCTGTTCCATCTGTCAGTCGCATGTTCCAAAAACCTTAGGTCCCATACATCCTCTCGTAATATCTTCTTGGGGACCCAACATCTTAAATGCTTGGCCTACTCCAAAATAGTGTATGCCACAACCCCTGATGGTACCTCCTATGCTTAAACTCAAAAGGCTTAGGCTAGAAGCTCATGTTGGCTGTTTCTGACTCTGATGTATTCACTGAGGTTTCTGAACGCACAGTTTGTCCAATTTCTTCTCAGGTGCTCCAACAGAGGAGGCCAGTATTGTGTCAGAGGTCTTGATGACTGAGGATTTTGTGGAAAAAGGTAAACTGCAACTTCTATCGGAATGCTCACAGGGCATCCCTCAGATCCTAGTCAGGGAAGAGATCCCGTGGTACAGTCATTGAGGTATGTCAAGGGTCCGAACCACTGAGACCAGTCTTGGCAGACATCACTGCTAAGAAGAAGCACCAGAACACTAAACATGTGGCTTCTCCTCCCCATCCTCCTCTCCCCTCTTCCAGGGAGAAAGAATGGATGGAATTTTCACAAGGTCTGCTTAAGGCTATTTTGGTCCTGAAGCCTCCTTCCTTTCCTTCACAACACCATCCCCCATCTCCTCTAAAAGTAACTGTGTGCTCATCTTCTTCTGAAGATGAGGAAACCTCTGATTCAAACCACTGACTGTCCTACTCTCCTCTCGAATCCATTCCCCTACTCCGATCCCTTCAGATGATGAGGACTCTATTTCCTCTGATTCCCCAGTAGAGAAAGCCTGTTTGGGAAAGACTACTCAGAATATGATGAAACACTGTGAGTGGGAATCTTAGCAAATATCAGAGGTACAGAAGAGATGCTACAATCTTTTGGATATGGGGACACCTGCTCCTTCTGCTGTCCGTCTGGTTCTGGAGACTTTTTTAGATGCGTTCTAGTCCACTTGTGCCCTTGACTCTCAACCTCCTGCTGCCAGAAGACCCAACAGATTTTGCAAGATCCCTGATGCCCTTATGTTTTCATACAAAAATCCTGTAGCTGACCCCTCAGCAGTTTCTCTTGCATCGGATAAATCCTTTAAGATCCTCCCGAGTGCCAGTCACACAGACAAGGCTAGCAGGGCTATAGATAGGTGGGGGAAAAAGATCTATACCTCTTCTATCTTAGTTTTCAGGGCTATTAACTACCAAGCACAAATCCAAAGAGGCACGAACCAAAAAACAAGCAAGCCCAGCACAACAGGACCCGGAAAACCAGCAAAATTACGTGTTGAACCGACTTTATTAGAATATAAAAAACAGAATAAAACCAAGCGCTTTTGCTCGGTTATTACCAAGCTTTTTCAATGTGAAATAAACACTTGCTGATTCAGTACAGGTGATTAAATACCAATTTCAGCCATCACATGACCCTCCTAATTAACCAAGTTCAAAATGTAGCTGTGAAATACAGCCGTAACATACTCCAGATTACAAATAAAATGTAAAAGAAATATGTATAAAAAATATATATAAAAATAGTACAAACCAGTACTAATACAGTAAATGGTCCATTGTTAAAATTATAAAACTGTCCAAATGTAAAATGAAATATGTAATGACAATATAAATATAAAAAATGTATAATAAATATGTAATAAAATGTATATGTGCCATATGACCACATTTGACAAAAATTTATATTAATAATCCTCTACTACCAATTGTGACCATTTTTTACCCAAAATACAATAGCTTAAAACAATATCTATATTTGTAGTCAAATTTGTAATCAAGGTTGTTTCCTATATAAACAGGAGTAACAAATGATAAAATGATGAATAAACAATGTGTCAAACATAGGTAAAGGGCGTTACAAACGGGCCTTTCTCAACTTTAGGACACTGTTAATGTTTATATTCTCATTCAAGCCGGGAAACCTTCCTGAATCTAATCTCAGCTGCCAGTGTAATTCTCGGTACTCCAGTCTAGTTTCCCAGCTGCCACCCCTAATGTCCGGTGATACTTGTTCCAAAACCGTAAATTTTATAAGCATGTTGTCACAGACTTGGGAGTGCTTATAAAAGGCATTACTTTCTTTACCCTTAGCAATATCATTAAGGTGCTCGTAAACCCTTCTCCTCAGATGGCGTTCAGTTTTGCCCACATAGAAACTGTGGCACGTAACACATAGACCTAAATACACTACTCCTTTTGTTCCACAGTTACAGTATTTTGTGGAAGTATGTCTAAACCTCCTAGAGGGGATGTGTAGTGTGTCTTGATTAAACATAGCATGACATTGTTTACAGCTCCCACATTGGTGTGTGCCAAGCTTCCTTCCCTTTCTGTTCGGTTGTGGGTCACTTTTTCTCTCAAACAATTCTTTTGAATTTGTGTCTCTCCTCCTAACAAAGTGTGGAAAGGGTGGTACATAAGGTTTTAGTTCATCCTGCAAGCTAAGAATGGGCCAATACTTAAAAATAATCTGTTCAATCTTGTCAGAATTGGTAGAGAAAGTGTGAATAAAACTATTTTTTCTATTGAGTTGATTCAAATGTTCATTTTGTTGTGAACTATTGAATCCAGTTCCCAATAAAGGGGGGTAGCTAGTTTCTCTATTTTCAATGACCTCCTGTGTCAAACAGTCTATCATGGTCTCCGGGTATCCTTTTTCTAAAAAGAAACCTTAAAGAGTTTTTACTTCATCTATAAACCTCTCCCAAGTACTAGACATTCGTGATGCCCGAATTATCTGTCCTTTGACAATGCCCTTCTTTTGGTAGAAAGGATGTCCGCTATTAAAATGTAGGTAAGAGTTAGAGAATGAATTCTTCCTGTATACCGTTGATTGAAAGCATTGTTTTTCATAATCTTTAACTAAAGTAAAATCCAAATAGTGCAATCTGTCTCTGTCAATTTTGTGTGTAAACTTCAAGAATGTTGTTGTGTTAATGTAATAAAGAAACTCAACCAGACTGTTTTTACTACCCTTCCAAAACATACAAATGTCATCCAAGTATCTTTTATAGTGTGGTATATGGGGAAACCATGAACTTGAAAACACAAAGTGCTTTTCCCAATAATATAACACCATGTTAGCGTATAAGGAGGCACAAGAGGCCCCCATTGCTACCCCTTTTCTCTGACGATAAAATTCTCCGTTGAAATGGATAAAATTGTTCTCCAGCACTATCTCCATAAACTCTAAAATGAGATTAATAGTGTTGGCACCAAGTCCTGATTCTGAAATCAGAATTTGGCCAAACCATTCCAAACCAGTCAGGTGAGGGATACTCGGGAAAAGTTCGACTACATCTACAGTGACCATAAAAATTTGTGGGTCAAATAACCTCTGGTCTATGCCTCCCAAAAAATCCCATGAGTCCTTACATATGTGCACAATAGTAGTCACATATTGTTTTAGACTAAAGTCAGTGAACTTAGCTAAAGGTTCTGTAATACTACCAGAACCAGCGACTATTGGTCTAAACTTGAGTGGGTCCAAAGTTTTATGTGTTTTAGGAATCCCAAATATCTGGGCAGTTTTTGGCTTATCCACATGTAAGTAGTTATAAAGGCATTCATTAATCACATTTTGCAAAAGATGGTCATACAGCTGAAAGTTAATTTTGGCATAAGCAATATTAATTTCATTTATTGATAACAACTCGTATTGTTCCACATCCTGTAACATGTGGATGTGCGAGTCGTAATCAACCGTGTACATCAGAACTGCTCCCCCTCCCTTATCAGGTTTCATTATCCTACACCCTTCTTGTTTCAAAAAGTTAATCAAAGCTAACTCGTCATCATTGAGGTTAATGGGATGGGACTTAAAACTTGCTTGTTCCATCTTCCTAATATCCCTGTCAACCAGTTTTTCAAACACTTTAAAAGAAGGGTGAATAGGGGGATTAAAGGTACTTTTCCTAGTTAAATTGTGATTAGTGTTTACTTGACCTTTGAAAAAAAAATTTAAATTCAATTGTCGTAAAAAAAGTTTTAAATCTATCAGTGTGTTGGCTAAAAAAGGAAGTGAAGGAATAAAATGGAAACCCTTAGAAAATAAGTCAAAAAACTCGAGTGGGTTCCAGTTCAGTAATGTTAAAAATAGTGAAGTTATTTCTTCTACAAACCACCTGTTTATTGCTTATAAAATGTGTTTCTGTTTTTTATATTCTAATAAAGTCGTTTCAACACGTAATTTTACTGGTTTTCTGGGTCCTGTTGCGCTGGGCTTACCAAGCACAAATGACAAAAGTCTTGATATCCATCCTCAGTTCACTAAATAAGCTAGTGAATGATCCACAGGGTACAGACTGCAAACAGCATATTTTAAATTTGCTTAATCGAGCTACAGGTGGTCATACACAACATGAACTGCAGGTATGATGCTTTGGAGGCCACTCCAGAGCAGCTACATGCTCTGTAATATGCAGGTATGCACGGCTGTGTAACCAGCCTGTCTCAGGGGGTTTTTAAAAAAACATGGTTTCACCTCTGGACAAAGATCTCTTGTTCGCTCTCCAAGCTGCCATCCTTTTCTGAACCCTCCAAGAGCAAGGTAAGACCATGAAAGACTGCAGATAGCTCCTGTTATCTTCTTTATCTAGGTATCAGGGAAATTCTCCTAGTAAGTCTAACCCTTTTGACAGAAAGGATCTGATATCCAGTCAGAAGTACAAGAAGGTGCCTAGAAACAGATTCCAAGATAAGCCCACTTCTGGGAATCCTTTTTTTGGAGGCATAGCTCTGTGACAGTTTTGTAACTCTTTTCCCCTTTGTCCCCCTCCTCCCTCTCCCAGAGGCTGACTCATTCTGCTGATACCTGGGAAAATATTATCATGGACAGATGGGTGCTCTTTATCGTAACAACAACCAAAAAAAAAATTATGCCAAGTCCTGGAGCTAAATACCCCTCCCCCACCTCAACACAGTCTGGTTCACCTAATCCTACCCATGTTACAAAACTTGCTAACAAAAGGCACAATAGACAGTACCACAAGAATTTTTGGGAAGAAGGTTTTACTACAGGATTTTTCTTGTTTCAAGGAAAGGAAGACAATAGAGACCCATTCTGGATCTCTCCTTGCTGATCACTTAGTTGGAAGTACCTTCATTCAGAATGCTTTCTCTACAAACTCTGCTTACTATCATTCTGCCCAGGCCTTCCTTGTGTCCCTAGATCTGAGGAATGCCTTCTTGCATATCCCAGTTCGACCCCCTTGCAGTAGATTATTCAGCTTTCTTTCCACAACACCAAAAAGTTTTCACAGTGTCTAGCCCCAGTAATCAACTTATGTCCTACCCAGATTTCAGATTTTTTTCCTACTGGGATGACCTGCTAATCATAGCCCTGTTTGCCTCACATTTTCCTCCAGCAACTCCAGTTCACCATTCTCCTTTCACAGTTGGGGTTCACAGTCAGCTACAAAATGTCCTCATTGCACCCAACACAGGACTTAGTTTTTCTGGATTGCATACAGAATGCCAAAAGAATGTAAGCATTCTTACTACCAGAAAAGGTACAGAGCCTTGCAAAGTACTTCCGCAATCTTGCTTGTCTGCTGGTGTTTAGTCAGGGAGATTCTAAGGGCTGTGAGGTTCATAGCAGCCACCATGCCAGTGGTCCGTCTTGCCAGGCTGCGTATCAGGAAAATCCAGTAGCACTTGAAATAAGTTTGACCTCAGCACTCTCTCCCCCTGGACACCATTATCCCTCTCTAAGGAGGGAGTTCTTATGGTGGGAGAATCAGGACAAAGTCAATCTAAGGCTCCCCTTTTCTCCTCTAGCTGCAGATCAGGGAAGTCATGCCAGTGCCTCATATGAGGCATGGGGATCCTAATTAGGCACTCACTGAGTTCAGAGCAGATACCAACCAATGCTGTTAAAGGAACACTTCAACATGAAGGAAATGAGGGCCGTCATTCTAGCTCTTCAGGTTTTCTCACTTCTCTGGAAGTCTTGTCCCCCCTGGGTGTTCACTGACCCTATAGCAGTTTACTACAAGCAGCAGAGTGACAAAAGAGTGACTTTCAACTGATTAAGTATTTTTCTCTGCATTTTTCCTGTGACTGCTAATTTCACCGAAAATGCAATTTGTAGCATTTCTGTGCTTTTAAAAAAATATTTTTGCTGCATGCTATAATATTTTTTGCTGTTTGCACTTTTAAAGTCATTTAAGTAGTTTTTTGTGTTTAACTGTTGTAGGCTAACACACTAAAGTGTACTAGCCTGTTCTAAGCATTTAAAGTGTTTCTGTGTAGGTTTACTGTATTTTCTGAAAAAAAAGAAAAACAAAAAATAATATTCTTGTTTCCCACCTTTTCTAAGCTAGTCTAGTCCAGTTTTCAGGTTTTGCTGAATTCAGGGCTGTGGTACAAGTTCCTGTGTTGAACCATATCCTTACTTGGATAGGAGGAAGTTTCTCTGTTCACCAGTGAGAGTGGGGAGCTTTGAGCAGCCTATCTGTCCCTGGAGGAGTGGTCTCAGCCCAGCAACTAGTAGTTTATTGGCTGTTTTGGGCTAATTTCTTTCTCTTTCATCTCCCTGCTTTAAAACCTGCATTTGTGCGGCTTTGCGCACCACGCAGCTCCGGTTAGCTAGGGTTAAACTATTCCAGGCTCCACGAAGTCTGCTCTTCAATTTTTCCCGTGGAATTAGTCAAACTCTCAAGTAAAGCACTCTAACCTTCCTATTACAGTCCAGCACTTGCTCTAAGCTCTCATTTAGCACTAATAAACGCTAACACTACACCCCCTTTACTATACAGTGGTACAAGACTCCCTGTTCTTCCCTACGAGACATTCAGTAAATTAGTTCATCTATCCGTACAGGCATGTCCAAAGGGCAGTTTTAGGTGTACTCTCCAGTCCAGCTGGTGAATCTGGGAATCTTGAGGCAATGTTACAATTGCCTCGTACACAGACAACCCTCTGCTCCTTCCAACAAACACACATGTATGTAGGAGCTGCAACTGTACAGCCAAAACGTCACAATACCAATACTGGAGCAGGATGAAAGGACTTGTAGCACAGCTCGAACAGTACGAACAAACAATACTTTAATAGATTAACAACTTCACAGGTTAAGCGCTTTCATCTGATACATACAGACTTCATCAGAACCGGTATTTTTGAAAATACCCATGGTTTAAATAGCAACTTTGGCGCCAAAAACTTAACAAGCACTTAAAGAAACATAACCCTATAACACTTAAATGTAAGATAGCCCTATGTGCACTATTAAAATTCATTACTAACACCTGTATAATACATAAAAGAGAGTATATAATACATAGCAATATCCTCTACTCTAGTACATAATTCCTATGCAATATATGTAGTAGATAAAATATAATAGATAAAATTAATAAAATTGATATGAATACATATAGTATATAATATATAATAATAAATACATTTAATAAATACATTTAATAACATTTAATAAATAGATGTATCAAATAAACATATCCGATAAAACTTGTTGTGTAAGAAATAAATGAATCATGTAATCCAGAGAAATAACCTATTATATCTACCATATGAATACAAAATACAAAATACAAAATATGCTAGCTAATAGCTAAAAAAGGTTTGATACTAATGCTTTCATTGATACCCGGATACCTAGTGGCATCTGTGAGTATTTGCCACTTGCTTTCTTTACATGCTAACATCATTTTCCAATTTCCTCCTTGAATACAATTGTCTACCTGATCAATAATGGAAAATTTGAAATGGTGTTGCTCCCCTTTCTCATGTAAATGTTTATACAATGCATTGTTCATATCTTTAACTTGAATTTTATAGTAGTGTTCATAAATACGTTTTTTTATTTGTCTCTCCGTTTTTCCTATATAAAATGCCGGGCAGGCCATGCACGTAGCTAAATAAACTACCTGCTTAGTATTACAATTGCCTGCCCTGCTTCTCACATATGTCTTATTAATGTCTTCAAGTTTAGTGCCTATCACTTCATTGATCCGCCCACACTGTTTACAAGATCCACATTTGGTAGTCCCTTTTGTTGTTCTCTTTGGTATTACAAAAGTATTCGCCTTCTCTAATAATCTTTTTATATTTGGAGCTGTTTTATACACAAAATACGGGTTACCCCCCAGTTTTGTACCTATGTTTTCAGAAACTGTTATTAAATCCCAGTGCCTATTTACTATGTCCTTGATAAGGTTAACGTAAGGTGTGTACATTAAAACACACACTCTATTCCTACATCCATGTGCCAAATCATTATTTCTAGTATGAATGTCCACTCCGGTTTGTAAATATTTACCTAAAAGTGGTATATATTTACTACCCCATTGCTTTTTAATATAATCTGTCACATCTTTCAACATACTTAATGGGTATCCCCTTTGACTAAACATATTAGATATAACTCCCAATTCCACTTCCATAACTTCCTTAGTGGATGACATACGTGCCGCTCTGATACATTGTCCCTTAAAGACATTTTTAAACATGTACGGTGGGTGATTACTGTTGTATTCTATGTAATCATTTGAAAAGGTGTTTTTCCTGTATATCCTGGATGCAAAACCTCCACAGGAGTGGCTAATGTACATATCTAAATAAGAAATACCCTTTTCACTAATGTTATAAGTGAAGCTAAGGAAATCCGTCGTGCCATTAATATATTCAATGAATTCTCTGATTTTCTCTTTTGGACCTTTCCATAAGATAAATAAATCATCTAAAAATCTAACATAAAATGCAATATCTGAATAAAATCTACTATTGAACAGGTGTACAGTCTCCCATTCCAGCATGACCAGATTAGCAAAAATGGGAGCACAAGAGGCCCCCATTGCCACACCTTTACTCTGCCTAAAGTATTCGCCTTGAAAATATATAAAATTATAATCAAGGACTAAGCCCATCATATCCATTATTAAGCTAATCTTGTCCCAGCACAAGTTGGAATGATTCCTCAAGCTGTTACTAAAATATTCAAGTCCAATTTCTTTGGGTATACTTGAAAAAAGGTCCGTGACATCAGTAGTTAAGAAAATCAATTCTTCCCTCCACATGTCTGGTGTTAGTTTGCCTAAAAAATCCCATGAATCTTTTATCAAATGGGGTATATTTTGATATACATGTTTGGTCCATCTATCAATAGCAACTCCCATATTGTATGTTTTGGATTTAGATCCTGAAATAATAGGTCTAAAAGGAGGGTTTTGAATAGATTTATGCACTTTAGGAATACCAATAATATTTGCCAATACTGGGTGATCTACCTTCAAATATGTATACGTTTCATTGGTTATTCTATTATCAATCAAATATTCCTCTAGGGCCAAGTCAATCCTTTTATATCCGATGTTAATTTGATTTATAGAAACCTCTTCATAATTGCCTGACAAGTACAAAATATTATGTATATGTGCATTGTAATCAAAAGTATTGTAAATAACAATGCCACCCCCCTTGTCTGGTTTCATTACTCTTATTTCATTATTATACATTAATTGTTTCAAACACACCCGTTCATTGAATGTTAAATTATCATTCAAAACATTATGAAATACATTGCCTTTCTTAATGTTGTTCTTCAACCAATATATATCTTTACATACCATTTTTTCAAAATTCGCCACTTGTGGGTTGGAAACTGGAATATATGTACTTTTTTTAATAAGGTCCTTACATCCTGTTGATTTCACATTCACATCATTTTGCCCAAATTGGATGGCTAAATTCAGCCTTCTGCAGTATAATTTAATTTCTTTAATAATATCTACTACATTAAAGCCTATATTAGGTATAAATTTCATACCCTTACTAAACAGCGTAAACAATTCCTCACTAATATCCATATCAGTGTAATTGAATACATTGAAGCCATTGAAGGAATGTACTATGCCTTGTTCTGCAAAGGCTGCATCATTATTGTCATTCCCATTTGTTTCAGAACTGTTCACGCACGAAGAATACATACCAGTTTCTTTTAGATAAGGTGTAACTGTATAACATGTGGATTCATTCATAGTCAACTTCCTCTCTTCCTCATGAAATATATTCTTTTCTAATGTTCCCTCCTGTTCCATTGATTGTACTTTATTTTTGGGGCTGGGTAAAATCTGCCCCCTTGAAAATTTTCTTCCCTATCCACATGCCTAGGTCCATTCCTGTAGCTACTATGTCTCCCTTTCTCAAGCACAGCTCTATCTTGTGGCCAAACATATGCCCTTTTATACTGATAATGTTCCTTATCACGTTGTATCTTCCTATTTTTTCTATTATATACACTAGTTGCTTTATTTTCAGCTATATGAAATTGTTTATTGTAAAAATCCTTCCACTGCACAAATGCACTGTCATTAATGATGTCCTCATTTAATCTTTCCACTTCACTAACTAAACTGGACAGTTTCTCATCGTTAAATTTCATTAGCAGTTTCATATAAGAAAATCCAAATCCATCAAACAATTTGTTAAATTCTTTCATAACATCAATCTTATATTCAATACCCAAAGGAAGCTTGAAAAATCTTAGTCCTTTGGGGACAACTTTTAAAGCTATACATTTGGCTAGATATGCATTGTCAACTTTTATATTCTTAATTTGAAATAATTTTTTACCCAACACCATAATTCTTTCTTTTAAAGATTCATTTGCAAAACTCAAATGTCTCCCATCACTTACAACATAAGAATGTTCTTCCCCATTAACAAATTCGTATTCATCATGTAAAAATAAGTCCATAACATCATTATTGTGGTCGTGGGCATATTTAAAGTCCCCACTTTTGTGCCCCAGTGTTCTTTTAGATTTTAAATCTTTACATGGACTAGACATAATTTTATTCTGAGCAACAGTACCTTTAGTCTGCTCACTATGCACCTTTGTTGTAGCTGCATATGTTTTTACATGTTGACAGCTTTTGGGACGTGCTCCTCTACGTTCCGCTTCATCCCTAGTGTGAAATAAACTGAAGTCGAAAGTAAATTCAGTACCTGGTGACAAATTTATGTCCATATTTGTATTCCTTTTGTTGTACACTATGGATTCTTGTAGCGACAAAGCGTCTTGCTCTACATCCATCTGCCCGTTTGGGATATCCACTTGACTGCTATTGTCATTTCCTGCGGGTACATCAATAGTTTTCACATAAGAGCGTTTTGCTGAAGAGGTCCGTTCAGCAACTGTACCAATTTGCGGAACCTCCGCAATGCGACTGACTAATTCAATTAGTCTTGTAACTTCTGTCTGTAGCGTAGTGACTTCTGCCCGAAGTGACACAAAATCCTCCCTGTTCAATAAAGCTTGTGTCTCGTCTTTACCTGCCATACCAGTACAACAACTCAGAATCCAACTGCAACGAAAGTACAACCAAAACGTCACAATACCAATACTGGAGCAGGATGAGGACTTGTAGCACAGCTCGAACAGTACGAACAAACAATACTTTAATAGATTAACAACTTCACAGGTTAAGCGCTTTCATCTGATACATACAGACTTCATCAGAACCGGGTATCAATGAAAGCATTAGTATCAAACCTTTTTTAGCTATTAGCTAGCATATTTTGTATTTTGTATTTTGTATTCATATGGTAGATATAATAGGTTATTTCTCTGGATTACATGATTCATTTATTTCTTACACAACAAGTTTTATCGGATATGTTTATTTGATACATCTATTTATTAAATGTTATTAAATGTATTTATTAAATGTATTTATTATTATATATTATATACTATATGTATTCATATCAATTTTATTAATTTTATCTATTATATTTTATCTACTACATATATTGCATAGGAATTATGTACTAGAGTAGAGGGATATTGCTATGTATTATATACTCTCTTTTATGTATTATACAGGTGTTAGTAATGAATTTTAATAGTGCACATAGGGCTATCTTACATTTAAGTGTTATAGGGTTATGTTTCTTTAAGTGCTTGTTAAGTTTTTGGCGCCAAAGTTGCTATTTAAACCATGGGTATTTTCAAAAATACCGGTTCTGATGAAGTCTGTATGTATCAGATGAAAGCGCTTAACCTGTGAAGTTGTTAATCTATTAAAGTATTGTTTGTTCGTACTGTTCGAGCTGTGCTACAAGTCCTTTCATCCTGCTCCAGTATTGGTATTGTGACGTTTTGGTTGTACTTTCGTTGCAACTGTACAGCCAAACTGGAGGCCAACCTCTCTCAACCCAAGGCTGGAACAGTCAGTCAGGAGGGGAAGGGAAACACTTGCACCACACTACCAGTCTCACACACACCAGTCATATCTGCACCAGCAAACAACGCACATAAATACACAAAAACATACTCGGAGGCTCTAAATAAAAATCTGCCTAAGTAGCAGAGACCTCCAAAGAAGACATCCAAGTAACCTCCACCCTCTAAAACAACCACGTATCACATACTCCACAAAGTCAGTGTGCCACGCAACCACATCCCTTAAGGCTAAATAACACACCCAATACACTAGTAATAGGTGACTCTGTTGTCAGGCACACTGACGTTCCACTCACTAGACTGAACAAGGAGAAGTTTACTGTAAGCTGCCTGTCGGGTGCCAGGATCCGCCACATAACACAAGCACTCAGGTCACTCCAAAACAAGTACAAATATGACTTTGTCATTGTACATGTTGGTGTGAACGACCTGAGACGTACCTCCCTGGACTACATGAAAAGTCATAGAGGAGCTCTCTGATCATGTAGCCCAGGCCGGTATGACCCTGACCCTGAGTAGCATCTTGCCCTCACCAAGAATGATGCCACAGTATAAAGAAAAAATGATCAGTTTTAAAAATTGACTAAGCTGTTTGTGCCATTCAAAGGGGATCCAGTGTCTGTCAGCCTGGGATGACATGCTCGACAAGCCACGCTGCATCACCAGAGATGGCTTGCACCTGTCGCCCTTTGGCTTTCGAATACTGGCCAAGGCTCTTGCCACCCCCATAGTGCCTTTTTTAGGCAAGGCTCAAAAGACAAACCCACTTCCATAAACAACACAAGAAACCAAAAACTGAAGGCAATGCTACTCCATGCCAGAAGTCTAAACCTCAAAATGCACGCACTGGAGGCACTCCTCAGCATGGAGAAATCGATATCTGTGCAGTAACAGAAACCTGGTTCAAGGCTCCAGAGAGCACCCCAGCACTACCAGGCTACAACTCATACCATACCTTTCGGCCCCAGAATCCGGACCGAAATACAAAAGGAGGGGGTGTATCCATCATCATAAGGGATACCCATACCTCCAGGTTAGTGGCACAGCACGAGGCCTCTTGAGACCATCCATGTGTAACTAACAGTGGGCAAAGCTGCTTTTCAGATTGTAGCTTGCTACAGATCACCCACCATGTCTGAGGACCCCCAGTCAGCATTCCTGAGAACTTTGGAAAATATGAAGATCCTACCAAGCACCATGATACTGGGTGATTTCAACTACCCAAACATTGACTGGGAAAACTACTCCAGTACAAACTCCTTTCGCCAACGCTTCCTAGAGTTTATAAACTCAAATGCCCTGGAACAACTGGTCACCATGCCCACAAGAGGTGACAACATATTGGACCTGATTATCATCAACATGGGGGATCAGTGTTCCACACCAGAGGTAAACCCCTCACTGGTAAGATCAGCCCATGAACTAATCACATTGGACATCCACATCCCGACCCCACCCCCAGTCAAGGAAACCACTGTAAAAAAACTTTTCAAGAGCAAACTTCACACTTCTCAAGACCGAGGTGGAAAGTTTCAAAGCCCCCTTGCTAAAGGATAATGCTGCCCAAACTGCAGAATCCTTTACAAATGCATTCTATGAGCACATACAGGAATGCATGGATCGAGCCATCCCAAGTAAAACCAAGACTCAATCTTCCAAAAAGAGGAAACCAGTCTGGTGGTCCCCAGCCATAAACAAGCTATACAACAGAAGGAGGAAACTATAACATAGAACAAAATCCCAAAAAAGAAAGGCATCAGTATTGGCAAGAAACTACGATCCCTCATAAAATCATCCAAGGCCAGTTTCGAAATAAAATCATCCAAGGCCAGTTTCGAAAGATAAATTGCCAAAGACTCTAAAGATAATCACAAAGCCTTCTTTAGCTATGTCAAGAACCTAGGTGGCAACTCTCGGATCTGCTCTGAGCTAGTGCAAAATGGCAAAAATACACTGAGCCAACTGACATTGCCAACATCCTGACCGACAGATTCATTTCAAACTTTACCCACCTCACCCCCGAAAGGGCCCGTGTCCATCCCAGAAGAATGTAGAGCCACAGACACGCAGGTGAAAACAGCCCTTTCCAAAGCCAAGAACACAGCATCATTGGGACCGGATGGTATCCCAGGCTGTGTCTTACACGAGCTCCAAAATGAACTAAACCCTCACCTTAATTCACTGTTCAAACTCAGCCTTACCGCAGGCTATGTACCCAAGGAATGGCGTACAGCAACAGTTATCCCGCTCCACAAAGGTGGTGCCACAACAGATCCTGGGAACTATTGCCCTATAAGCCTGACTAGCCTGGTCTGCAAACCTATGGAGTGCATCATCACAGAACTCATAACCAAACACATTGGGAACCTCCAGACACTGGACCCTACCCAATTCAGCTTTGTTGAAGGCAGATCCTGCCTCCTAAACCTAGTTGACTTTTTTGAAACAGTTACCAAGGCCATAGATGAGGGAAAGGTAGTCCACACAGCCTACCTGGACCTCGCTAAGGCCGTCAACACCATTCCCCACTCTGGCATTATAGATAAGCTCACCAGCTTGAACATTAACCCCTATGTCACGAGATGGGCGAACAGGCTCACGGATAGAACTCACATGGTCAGAGTTGTGGGTGCCATGTCCGACTCTAAAGCAGTTACAAGTGGCATCCTACAGGGCTCAGTCCTGGGACCCCTCCTGTTAGGTATGTACTTCTCTGAGGTACAGGCAAGCACGGGAGGACTATGGCTGACCAAGTTCACTGATGACTGCAAACTGGGGGCCATAATCGATTCTCCGGCTGACACAGACATCCCCCAGAAGGGTCTCACTAAGACAAATACCTGGTGTCAGAACCATGGCCTCAAGCTAAATGTCAAAAAGTGCATAGTCATCCCCTTTGGGAAAAACAAAGTGCCCACAAATTATCACATAGGTGGTAATCCACTAAGTACGGAAGATATAATTAGGGATCTGGGGACCCAAGTAGATAGCAACCTCTCCTTTGATAATCACGTTGCCAAGGTGTTTAGAAAATCCTTCTATGTAGCCCACCGAATCATGAAAGGGTTCACATCTAGATCGAGAGGTCATCGTGCCCCTATACTCATCACTCATTAGACCCATAATAGAGTACAATGCCCCATTTGGAATGTACCTTACTTGACACCTGCAACAGCTGGAAAGACCACAGAAGTACCTCACCAAGAGGATCGTGGGCCTCAAACAGATGCCCTATGCAGCTCAACTAAAGAAACTCCAGCTCTACTTGGTTGCTTACCGCCTGCTCAGAGGTGATCTCTGCTTGACGTACAAGGCCATGTCCAACCCGGAATTAATGGACATGCTGTACCTCAAGAAAACCAAATCTCTTAGAGCTACACGCTCCAGTGAGTTAAACCTCAGCACAACAATAAACAGGACATGCTGGAGGGACAGATTTCTGTCTCAGAGACTTCCCCTTCTCTGGAATAGAATCCCAGTTTGAGTTAGGCAGAGCCCCTCACTGACTCTCTTTAAGAGAAGTCTTGACGAGTGGATGGAAATCGTAAATTTACCCCTGGGATCACATCAATGGCCCTGCTAGACAGAGGCTCAGGAAACTAATTTAAAAGGGAGGCTAAAGCCAATGCAGTCTGGCTAGGCTTATAAATGCCCTTTGGCAGATAGCCTCGTACCTACCTATGAACCTATGTGGTCCATAAACAAGCAACAAGGACCAGGTTTTATCCATTGTGCAGATTAGCACAAAAAGCATGGGATCTTGCCACCCAGAAAGTTATGGCTCTTAGCTACATGCATCCTGTCTCAAGACAGTGTGTTAGCAGACACCCTAAACAGCAATGTTCAGCATCTTCATGAATGATCCCAGTACAAATAAGCATTCAAACACATCACTCATGGGGTGGGGGGGATCCACAAGTAGATATTTTTGCCTCAAGGGCCAACAAAGAACTTCCCCTATTCTGCAGCAGGAAACCTTGACACTCAGCCTGGAGGACAGATGTCTTCACATTTCAGTAGACCAAGAAATATCTCCATGCCTCCCCCTCTGCCACTCATTCCAAAAGTTTTTCTGAAAACCCAAAAAGTAAAACCCCAAACTGCTGCTCGCGTCACCATTTTGGCTAAGGCAGCACTGTTTCTCTCAGCTTTATCATCTATGCAATTTGAAGTTCTGCAAAATGCCACTTCAGGCAAATCTCATCTGAAAAAGCTGCTGCTTTGCCCCAACCTGTCTTCCCTGAGCTCAGCCCTGTGGGTGATGGTGTCTGCAAGAAATTAGAACCCTGTCTTTCTTAAGATGGTATTAAGGTTCTCCAAGAAGCAGAGACCTACCACTCAGAAATCATACATAACCAAATGGAAGAAATTCTGTTGTTGGTGTCATAGGAATGGACTGGACCCAAACCAGTTCCAAGGTGCCTTCCAATCTGATATTAATCTTATTTCCATTCATCACTGATGAGTTTGGTTCCGAGCCTTCGGAACAAAGTCGGCCTTTTTCCCAAGCTCGCTCCAGCCAAAAAACTCTCGAGCGAAATCTCTACCCAGAATGCCCTTCTCCCTGTTACCTCAGATCTTGTTTGCCTTTTGGCCGTAAAGCCGTGTTTCAGCCGAGTTCTCAGCCAAGTGAAATCTTTTTGATATTTGTGTAAAACTTTTTGGATATATTCATTTTTTTTATAAAGTGATTAGTATTCTTAGTGTTGTTTCTTCTGTCTAACCTTATTCTTTCTTCTCTACCCATTGTTACCGTTGGTAAACTCTTAAGTACCATTGTTGGTAGCACCTTTCTTCCCTTACCTTACCTTTGTGGTATTTCTTCGGTACCATAGCTGTTATTGCTTCTCCTGTTTAACCTGTTGGCTTTAAACTTTACTGAAGTGTTTCTCTTTTTTCTTCCCCACATACCGGTGTATTATATTTGTGTTTTTTTGAACGGAGTTGACTTCATTATAGTTGGATTATACAGTTGACCTGTGGTGTTTTTCTACCAAGATGTCGGATAAGAAGGGTACTTCAGGTTTTAAGCATTGTACTTCTTGTAAGGGCAAGTTACCAAACAGTGATTGTCATGATGACTGTGCATACTGTTTGGGAGTGGGCCACCTTTCGGTGCAGCCTCCATGTGACATTTGTCAGAGTTTCAGTCAATGCACTCTTAATGAGCGCAAAAGTAAACTCTTTCTGAAAGGGTTACTCAAGTCTCCCTTTTCTGATGCCATTTCTGCGATGGAGGTCTCAACCACTCCTTCTAAGGACAAAAAGATCCCTCTCTGTTCCTTCTTCACCATCGGGTGATCAGAGCAAGCCTGGGAAATCAGAGGTCCCCAAGGTATCATTGGAGCATAAATCTGTCCCTTCTGCTCTGTCTTCTTCGGCTCGACCATCTCAAAACCTTCGATACCGATGCCCGTTTTGGCACCGGCCCTGCCTCCAGCACTGATCATGGACCTTACTGCACCTATTTTGACTTCGACACCTGTAGCCACTTCGGCTCAGGGCACACCTTTGACTATGCCATTTGTTTCCATTTTGGAACCGACCGTTTTGGCTCTGAATGCCACTTCGGCATCGAGTGTTGTACTGATCTCAGTAGATTTGACCTGTTTACTTCTGGTCTTGAAAGTAGAGACTTCGGTGCCGGCAGGCCTTGCACCATGGACCCGATACTCCCCCTCCATGGATCCGTTTCTGGGCCAAGTGTATAGCCCATTCCTTGAACGTCCTGACTCTCCGCCTGGGGTATCCACTATATCCACCAGGAGCCTTTTAGAACACAATGTGGTGCGTCTTGTAGACCATATGTTAGCCAGGGGGATTCTCTCATCTTCTAAGACCCATCCACCTGTTGGACTTGGGTTACCTTATCCACGGACTCCATCTTACACTCCTCCTTCGACCATCTTGGTTCCGAAGCCTTCTGCTCTGACATCCTTCTTGGAACCCATCACCTCCGCGCTTACGGTGCATCTCACTCTGGCTCCGAGTTTGTCCCTTTGGTCTTCGGTTCCTGTTGAACTGGGCCTTCCTCAATCTGGGGATTGGCGGATGGGCACGTTGGCCTGGGGCTACAGAACTTTCTCTCTCCTCAGTTCCATTCTCTGCACTGATGGCTACGTCTGCACCAATCCTGCTCGAGGCTCCATCCGTGGGGGTGCGTTCGTCAGAGCGGGGTGTGACCCTGGTCCTGAGGTTGTCTTTCTCTGTTCCGGGCTCCCATCCCTCTTCTGGCGGGCCTGCCTTTCATGCTATGGAGAGGGCTCTTGCTTCTGGCAGCACTCCCTTGATGTTGGAACCCCATTTTTCTCCCCCTGAGCTGCAGCTGTCACAGACTACCCCCCAGGACACCGGACCGAGAAGCCAAGGGACACCCCTGTTCAGGGTACCCACTCTTCTGAGTCCTCCTCAGAGACCCCCACTGAGGAGCCCCCTCGAAAGAAGATGTGCAAGAGGAAGCACGTGGACTCACTCGAGGAGTCCTTAACGGAAGACACTGATTACGATGATGAAAGGTCTCCATGGTCACCTCCTGATGATGTCTCCTTTGAAGACATTCTGGAAATGTTAAAGCAGGGAGGTGACTGGAAGCCCTCCAACCCTTCATCTGAGGAGTCCGTGTTTCTTCTGGCTTTTTTCACCCGGCTTTCTACCTCTTGGGTGACCCCGCCTGCTGATGAGCTCATCCAGCTTGTAGTGCAGCACGCTTGGAAGAACCCGGATTCCATTAAAGTGATCCTTCAGATACCAGATAAAATTCTTTCCCCTCCCGAGGAGAACCCGCATTGGTCCAAAGTGTTACCAGTTGATGCTATAGTGGTGGCGGCAGCCACAAAAAAGGACTCTGCTGCGGAAAAGTCCCGCTGTCCACCTGCCCAATAGGGAGTCCCGGGTGGTGGACAGACTTGGGAAGCTAGTTTTTGAAATGGGGACCTTTGCCATATGGTCCCTGAATTGTTTGGCAGATTTTACGAGGATCCAGAGGGACTTGATCTCCAAACTCTCTGGGATGCTTGGAGGACAGTTGTCTGATGAGGTCAGGGACAAAGTGGCCTTGCAACCCTAGAATCGATATCTATCTCATCCATGAGGTTGTTGTCACATGCAACCAAAGGGGAGGCTAGAGCAGTGGGTTCAGGCATTATGAGGTGTCATGCCTGGATGCATATTTGTGGCCTTGCGGACCCCTTCAAGTCTTCCTTTCTGAATGCTCCCATCAAAGCTTCATCCCTGTTTGGCTCCAAAGTGCAGTGCACACTAACCAGGTGTGAGCAAGACAGAAAGACCCTGTCTGCCTTAAGTCTTTGGTTTTCCAACCCTCAATGTACCTTCTCAAAGATTCAGAGGAGTGGAAAGATGCGGCATAAGAAATCTCAGGGCCCCTTCCATGCTGCACATGGTGGTGATACTCCCAGAGGCAGAGGGGGTAACAATTCCAGAAGACGCCCCTATAGAGGCAGAGGGGGGGGGGGTCATCGTAATCAGGGCTCCAGGGATTCCTTCTCTGGACAGCCTTATCAGGGCTCCTGAGGATCAGCCCAATTGCTTATCTCTGGAAGCAGTCAGGGGTAGTTTCTCTCTGCACCAAGCTGCTTGGCAATCCATCACCACTGATCGTTGGGTGCAGAGCATTATCACTAGAGATTACACCATTCCCCTTTCTTGTCAGCTAGATTTCGTAAGAAAACTTCCCGACGTTCCACCCAGTCAAAGGGAAGAAGCAGCTTCAGTGATTGTAAAGCTGTCTCAAAAAAAGATTCATCCAACCAGTCCCACCAGACCAGCGCGGATCCGGATTTTACTCTAGATTCTTTTTGGTGTCAAAAAAGACCGGGGACTGGAGACCCATTTTGGATCTCAGCAACTTAAACAAGTCTGTCGCCCAAACTAAATTCTGGATGGTCACTCTTCAGTCCATTCTCTGTTTTTTAAGAGAATGTGATTGGATGTGGTCTATAGATCTGCGGGATGCATATTACCACATCAAGATGAACAAACGCTCCAGGAGTCTGCTTCACTTCTGGCTAGGAGCCAGTCGTTATCAGTTCCGTGCCCTGCCATTTGGTCTCTACAGCCCCCCAGAGTGTTCAGGAAATGCATGGCAGTGGTAACAGCTCAGTTGAGACTAAAAGGATTCCGGGTGTTTCCATATCTAGACAACTGGCTCCTTATCGCCCCCACCGAGCATCTTCTGGTAACAGCACTACATTATACTCACACACTCTCTCTGGCAAAATTGTTGAGAATAGTGATAAACTGGGAGAAATCAAACCTTGTCCCTACACAACAAATAGAGTTAATTGGAGCAGTGTTCAATACTCAGTCCTGTCTGGTATCACTCCCAATTCAGACTCCACTGATTGAGGCTTCAACTCTGGGTGATACTCTCGCAAACAACAGTTTCTGCAAGAGAAGTTCTTCAGGCCCTAGGATGTTCGTGTGCTACCCGCAGTCGGCCTGAATTCCAACGTCCTGGTCCGGCGTCTGTTGCTGTTGCCTCTTCCCTGACATCAGTGCGCCAGGGGTATAAAAGATGCAGACGACTCAATTTTCTTCAGTTTTTCTTGCCCCAGATGTCAGGTGCCCCCAAAAGGGTAAGCTAAAAATTCTGCTCATAAAAAAGCATGCACTAACATAAACATTACCTTCATCTACAAGCAAATACACCGCATAGGTTGTATAGAATAGAGAAGTACAGATAAGTCCAAGCAATGAAAGGGGGGATGGTGGGAGGGTAACCTGGACTGCAACAGTGAATGCGCTCGAACATCTACATTTATGATAGGTACACAACTGTACTATGTTCATCGTGTTTCACTGTTGCAGTCATTACACTTGGTTGAATCCCAAAGCTGAGGTTGGGTGGCTGGGCCTAAATAGAATTAGGAGTGGCTACGAGGCCCTGCAGAACTGCAGTGGCAAAGCCTGCTCTGGATTTAGAGTAAAGAGGTAAGTGGTAGTGCTTTGTAAAAGTGTGCACTGAAGTCCAAGTTGCAGCCTCCAAAATGTTCTTGGTTGGTACTCCTCTGAGGAAGGCTGCTGAAGTGGATGCTGCTCTGGTTGAATGTGGCCTAATGCCCTTAGGCACTGATTTGCCATGTTGTGAATAGCAGAAACGAATGCAGTGGCCTATCCATTTTGAAATAGTCTGCTTTGAAATAGCTTTTCCTTGTGATCCTGCAGCATATGCCACTAAGAGTTCTCAGTTTTCCTGAAAGCTTTAGTTTTGTCCAAGTAAAAGTGTAGCTGTCTGTGTATGTCCAAAGAATGCAGAAGTCTCTCCCCCTTATTCTGTGGGTTAGGATAAAAGGTAGGCAAATGAATGGTTTGGTTAAGAGCCACACTGGACACTACCTTAGGCTTAAATGTTGGGTTTGTCCTTAGAGAAACCTTGTCCAGATGGAAAATAAAAGGTTCCACAGCCATTAGTGCCTGTAACTCTGAGACTCTTCTTGCTGAAGTAATTGCTAGGAGCAGAGCTGTTTTCCATGATAAGTATTTTATCTCCGCTGTATTGGCTGGCTCAAAAGGAGGCAGTGTGAGCTTTTCCAAGACAAAATTGAGGTCCCATGCAGGTATTGGAGCTCTCCTTGGAGGTCTTATGTTTTTGGCCCCTCTGAGATACTGCCTTAGCAGTGGATGTGAAAAAATAGGTGGGTCCGTATTGTAATGAGCTGAAATGACAGAGGCATGGATCTTAATTGATGAGAAGGATAGGCCTTTGTCCAGCATCCATTCCTTGTGCCTGGTTCCAAGCACAGAATCTCTTCCATTTTTCTGCATAAGATTTTCTGGTGCTGGGTATCCTGGCCTCCAAAATAACATCCATAACAGCTTTAGAGAGAGGTGTGTTCTGAATGGTTACATTGTCCGCCATGCAAGATTTACGGTTCTGAGTTGGCTGTGCAGGATCGGATTGTTTTGTTGGGTCAGCAAATGAGGAATTTGAGGTAATGTTCAGGCTGCGCCTTGAGACAACCTCTTTAGGATTGTGTACCAGTGCTGGTATGGCCAGTCTGGGGCAATCAGTATTATTTTTGGCTTCTCTTGTCTGACCTTTAGGAGTACCTTGGGGAGGAGAGGCAGTGGAGGAAAGGCATATACTGTAAGGGTTTTCCAGCTGAATGATAGGGCTTCCACTTTCCATGTTTGTTTGTGGTAAGTCCTTGTGCAGAATCTCTGTAGCTGGCAGTTGTAAGGGGAGGCAAATAGATCTATGTCTGGGCATCCCCATTTCCCTGTTATCATGCTGCAGATTTGTGGATCTAGTTTCCACTCATGAGGATCCATGAGGTTTCTGCTTAGTTCTTCTGCCAGAGTATTTGTCTTTCCTGGCAGGAATTGTGCTTGCAGGTGTACTTTATAAGTCAGTGCTGTGTTCCACAAAGTCATGGCTTGTCTGCAGAGGGGGTAGCAATGTGTGCCTCCTTGCTTGTTTATGTACCACATGACTGTAGAATTGTCCGTCTTTATCAGCAGTTGTCCTGGATGAAGTAGATCCTTGCTAGGTGTACAGAATGCCCTGACAGCCTTCATCTCTTTTTGATTGATATGAAGATGCATTTGGCTTGCGGGCCATGTGCTTCGAATACATTTTCCTGCCATGTGGGCCATCCAGGCATAATCTGATGCATCTGTTGTTAGTGTATGCCTGGCTGTGGGTAAAGTGAATGGCTGTCCCTTGTTGTGGTGACAGGCCTTTGCCCACCATCGAAACTCCTGTTGCAGCCAGGGAATGAGGGTAATTAATGTTTCCAGGCTGTGACAATGTTGAGTCCAAACACTTTTTAGATACCGTTGTAGTTTCCTCATATGCAGTCTTGCATATGGAATTAGCAGAATGCAGGATGCCATGAAGCCCAAAGCCTGCAGAATTTTTCTTGCAGATAACTGGGTCTTTGCTGCCATCATTTCGAAGCAAGAAGTCAGTTGCCTTTATTTGTCTGGCGTGAGATAAGCCATCTGGGCAGTTGTATTTAAGCTTGCACCCAGGAATATTATCTCTTGAGAAGGTACCAGTTTTGATTTCTTTTCGTTCATTGTGTACCCTAGGCAAATTAATAATCTTTTTACAAACTCTAGATGCTTCAGTAGAATGTCCTTGTTCTCTGCTTGAATAAGGCAGTCATCCAAGTAAGGATATATTTGTATTCCTCTTTGTCTGCAAAATGAAATTACTGGTGACAGGCATTTTGTGAAGACTCTGGGCGCAGTAGATAAGCCAAAGGGCAGTGCAGAGAATTGGTAGTGCATTGAGTCAGGTATGAATCTGAGGTATCTTCTGCAAGATTGTCTGACTGGGACATGCAGGTATGCCTCTTTGAGGTCCAAAGTTACAAGCCAAGCCTTCTTGCCCAGCATGGGCAGAAGCTGCTGCAGAGTCAACATTTTGAATTTTGGAACGTTCAGAATAGACAGGTCCAGTATTGGTCTCCAGGCTTTGTCCTTCATGGGTACCAAGAAAAGTCTTGAGTAAAATCCTTGTCCTTGCTCTTGCTGTGGTACTCGCTGAATAGCCCTCATGTCCATGAGAGATGAAACTTGTTTTTGTGCCTCTGCCCATTGACTGTGTGGCAGGTCTGGCATACCTTTTGTCTTTGGAAGGGTGTGAAAGTGGAACCTGTAGCCCTGAGATACTATATTTATATTTTGTCCTGGGTGATCATGTGCCAATTTTGTGAAAAAAGTGCTAGTTTTCCCCCTAAGGGTGCTGCCAAAAGGTAAGTGTTTGGCATTGGCGGAGGAAAGTCATTGGGACTGTTTCCTGTATGGCTGTGATTTGTCTTCTCCGCTTTTGGAGGTTGAAGCACCCCATTGTTTAGGCCTGTATGAGCCTTGGGGCTGGGATCTGCCTCTAGGCCATCTGCATCTGCCTCTTTGTGGCCTGAAGGACCAATTCTTAGAAGGGCAGTTCCTGCTAAACCTGGGTGGCTGTACCTGTAGGAAATCCTTAACTGTCTGCATAGATTTCGCTTTATCCTCCATTTTCTTCAACACCTCTTCTGCCTTATCACCAAACAAAGTATCATGCTGTAATGGAGCTTCCAATAATTTTGCTTTAACATGATCAGGCAGATTCTGTTTCTTTAACCAAGCATGCCTTCTAATGACAGAACCCGTGACAGCAACCCTGCAAGAGACCTCCAGTGAATCAAAACCACATTGCAAAGTATGCTTTCCCACTTGTTCAGCTGCATGCAATAAATCCTGCATTTCCTTATTATCAGAACATTCAGAATTTGTCAACATTTTCTGTTTTAGCAGTGACATTAAGTATTGCTGATATTTAAGCATATGAAACTGACAATTTAAAGCCCTTACAGCCAAGGTAGAAAAAGTGTAAACTTTTTTCCCCCATCTGTCCAGTGCCCTGGAATCTCTATCAGAGGAGACAGGGTTTTTTGCTGTGGAAGCCTTGACCCCTTTGGGACTCTGGGATATAGTTTCTGGGTCAGCAGCAGGGTTTTTATATAGAAATTTATGAGAGTCTGGAACCTGTAGTATCTGTCTGGCTTAACAGGTGCAGGGGTTAAAGAGTCAGGAGACAGGTCAGACTCTGAAAATACATCATCTACAACGTCTAGAACAGGTGGAATAACAAGAGGTCTGTGCTGAGGTAGTAAAAGAAAGTCTCTAAGCCTTTTCTTAGATTCTGAGTAATCTTGGCTCTCCCAGTAAAAATCCTCCCTCATGGTATGTAGGGTTTACCCAAAAGAATAATCCTCAGGAAGAGAGGCTGAAGGAATAGATTCTTCAGCATCAGAATCCTCATAGGGAGGAAGAGAGTATCCCTGTTCAGAAGAGGAGTCGGAGGAAATGGAAACCTGATCAGAAGAATCATATTCTGTCTCTTGCCTAGGCCTCTTATCAGGAGGGGGATGGGAACCCCTGATCAAAGTAATTAGGTCTTCGGCCATTTTAAGCATCTGTTTCTTAGGCATGGAAGTCTGTCTGGGAGAATGCTGTACTTGTTTCTTTGTCTTTAGAGCTGTTTTAGTCTTTGCTTTTGAAGCTGAGGTTTGCTTGACATACAACTGTGTAGGTCTGAAAACACCCTCAGAAGCCGATGCCTGCTCAGCAGCTCGAATAGTTGCCGAGTGTCCAATACCTTGAGTATCCAGAGGCCCAGTCGGCTCCACGTGGGAGTCGGAAGCGGCCTGTGGCTCTGAGGTAGCGGGCGCCAGAGGCTGCAAAAGCACCTCACTGAGAACTGGCAAACCAGCGACTGGCCTAGCGGAGGCCTCATCTGTTTTGGACTTCGGATGCCTGTCCTTTTTCTTGCGTTTTTTATAAACTCCGGTCGTCGGCTGTTCTGACGCCATTATATAATTAAGTCTTCGGCCAAAGTAATGAAAGGCAAAATTGTACCGACGCTTAATAGTGCGTTGGTTAAATCCAGCACAAAACTGACAGCTAGAAACGTTGTGGTTAGGGCCTAGGCAAGGAATACAGTAAGAATGAAAATCCTTATGAGGTATTTGTTTCCCACAAGAAATACAATTGTTAACTTTTACTGACGTCGGTCTGGAGCAAGAAAAAAGTTTTCCCAACGGGGTACTTAGCTTTAATGAAGACTTCGAATCTGAAATTCGATTTGAAAAATCTCAGGAGTCTGCCGACCGGCACTTGCGAACTGCTTTTGCTTTGGGCACCGAGCAGCAGGAAAGACTGAAGAAAATTGCATCGGCTGTAACTTTTATAACCCTGGCGCACTGACGTCAGGGAAGAGGCGACGGCAACTGACGCCGGACCAGGACTTTGGAATTCAGGCGCAGGATAACCTAAGTGTAATGACTACAACAGTGAATGCACTCGAACATCTGCATTTATGGTAGGTACACAACTGTACTTTCTATGGCAGCATCAATCCCAATAGTGCCTCTAGCAAAGCTACACATGCGGATTCTGCAGTGGCTCCTTCTTTGTCACTGGTTCCCAAACTATCACCCCCTCAGTTACCAGATTTGAATAACCAACTCCTGCAAACAGGTCCTGCTTTGGTGGATGAGGCCAGAAGTAGAACTTTGGAGTCGTCCATTTCAGTCTCCTTAGCCCACAGCCATTGTGACCACAGATGCTTCTCTGATTGGGTGGGGGGGGCTATTTCCAGGGAAAGACTGTCCAAGGAACATGGTCCACCTCAGAGGCCCACCTGCATGTCAGTGTTCTGAATCTGAGAGCTGTGTTGTTAGCATTGCAGGCCTTCCATTCGGCTCTCCCTTCCGGGACAGTTGCAGTTCAATCAGACAATGTGTCAGTGGTCTGGTATATCAACAAGCAAGAAAGAACCAAGTCCTATCCCCTATGTCGAGAATCCATGAGAATTTGGCCGTGGGCGATAGCTTCCAACTGCTTTCTAATAGCAATGCATATCCCGGGGAGCTCCAACGTGATTCTGAACAAGCTGAGCAGGTGCATCCTCATGCCTCATGAGTAGTCCCCCAACCCCGAGGTGGCATCAGCAATCTTCAGCCACTGGGGCCATCCCTACTGCCTCCCCATCAAACACAAGTGCAGCAGCTTTTTTGCCCTACTTCCTCTGGAAGGGGAGTCACCGAGGCACGCTCTGACCCACGGGACTTCTTTACGCTTATCCTCCCATCCCTCTGATCCCACAGTTTCAAAAGACAGCTCTTCAGTTGAGATGCAAGGTGATCCTCATAGCCCCATTCTGGCCTCGACAAGTTTAGTTCCTCTTCCTTCAGCCTCACCTAGTATACCTGCCGTGGATTCTGGACCCTCTACCAGATCTGATTACTCACCCCCAAGGGTTGAGTCACCCAAATCTGTCCATTCTCAAGCTGACAGCTTGGTTTCTCCACTTCCACTAGTAGCCAGGTGTCAGGAAAAAACTTCAAAGACCAATACACGTAAGGTTCAGTTAAGGCACATTTAATAACTTGCTGCAAGGAGACAAAAACATGCAAATACAGGATTTTGCCTAACCACTAACAGGATGTATGCTATTCTTATACTGTTTTACAAGACATGGCCTTCTATGGCTGATGTAATCAAACACAACTTTCAGTATTCTACAGCAGATGTTACTCAGATGTTCTGCTGACATGACTAGATTTGTGAGAAACTTTTTGAGAAAAACAACCTGGCCTTGGTGGGTACTAACCCGTTACAGGCTCCTATTGTACAATTCTAATACATGTGTTACATTTCAAGGTACTTTTCTAACTCGGGCATAAGCAAATGCTGATTACAGTTCATATTTTTAAGCAGTCTTTGTTCTAATTATCTATAGCTTCTACAGCTGTGTATTTTCTCACAGCACAAGCGGAACTTCTTGTCTAAACCTCATAACATTTATACAAGTAGTATTGTTCTGTTCATTATTTTCCTAACATAAGCAGCAATCTGCTTCTCAGTAAATTTCCAAGCATAAGCAAAGATTTTAGCTGACAATACAAGGTCAGAAAGCATCTGCAGTTTGTACAGATTTATGTAGTATGAAATGGAATAAATGTGTTAACCCTTTTCAAGCTCTAAATGCACTAAGCATATTACTAATACACACATTAATACATATTTTTCTGACATTTCCCCCCTATTAATACTTTTATTCTACTTTCAAAATAAGCATCAACAGTTTTTCTTCTCCTAACCTCTTCCCACTCAGGATTTGCAGTTGAGAGTCATTCAGTTTAAACTTATGAAAGCATTTTCAATCTTTTAACAGTTCTTCGAACTCAGTACTTTGATATAAGGTTTCAGAAACTGACATGTCTATAAAGTCTTTAATCAGTCTTTTCATGCAGGGGATGCCACAGCAAACATACTCCCAGTAAGAGCATTCCTACACAAATGGCAATCAGGATGTTCATTAGGGTGGTACCCCACCCCTCAAACCATTTCTGGAAAAAGTCCGTGAGTGGGTTTGGGCCTGGTTTGGTCATGGCCGACACTTGCTGAATTACCTCAAGATGATTGTCTATCTTGTGTTTATGGTCAGGAATATACTAACAGCATTCATCTTGGATTAAAGCGCAAGTACCACCTCTCGCTGCTAGGGTGAAGTCGAGAGCCATGCGGTTTTGAAGCACTACAGATGTTCATCGTGCATACAGCTGCAGTCATAACAGATGGGTTGTCCTGCCGTCAGGCGGGTCCTCGGTCGGCCGAATTCCAAAGTCTAGGTCCGGCGTCGGTTGTCGTCGCTTCTTCCCTGACGTCAGTGCGACAGGGGTATAAAAGAACCAGCCGACGCCATTTTATTCAGTCTTTCTTGCCGCGCGGTGCCCGAAGCAGAAGCAGTTCGCAAGTGCTGGTCGGCCAGCTCCTGAAATTACGAAAATTTTGCAACCGAAATCTTCTTTAAAGCTAAG
Organism: Protopterus annectens; assembly: GCF_019279795.1. Classification (NCBI taxonomy): domain Eukaryota; kingdom Metazoa; phylum Chordata; order Ceratodontiformes; family Protopteridae; genus Protopterus; species Protopterus annectens. The sequence continues at coordinate 153,546,962 of NC_056741.1, forward strand.
TACCCCGTTGGGGAAACTTTTCTTGCCTCAGACCGATGTCAGACAAAGTTAATAATTGTATTTCATGTGGGAAGCAAATACCGCATAAGGATTTTCATTCCCTCTGCATTCCTTGCTTAGGCCCAGACCACGACATCTCGGTCTGTCGTTTTTGTGCTACATTCAACAAACGCACCATTAAGCGTCGGGCGGAGTTCGCCCAGCACTATTTTGGCAAAAAATTTAACTATTATGTCGTCGGATACTCCGACTCCAGTTTTATCTAAAAAACGCAAAGATAAGGACCGACACACGAGGTCCACGGCCTCTACCGACACCACGCCAAAGTCGACTACAGGTGGTCCGGTTCTCAGTGAGGTGCCTACGCAGCCCCTGCCTACTGATGACACTTCATTGGCAGTGTCTCCTGTACCCGAGGTCGCAGGCTGCTTGGCCCACACCCCGACTACAGATACCGAAGCCACTCTTGGTGGTGAATCTCAAAATGCAGACAGGTCTGCCTCCTCTCAAGGTGTCTTCAGACCTTCCTCTTCTTTTTCCATAAAGGCTTTCACTAAGTCTAAAGCAGCCATGCATTCTAAGAGACAAGCTACTCAGGGCCCTTCTCCAGGCCCCATGCCTAAAAAACAGATGCTTAAAATGGCTGAGGATTTAATTACTCTTATCAGGAGTTCTCAACCCCCCCCAGACAAAAGGCCCAGAGTGGAGGAAGAATCCCCTTCCTCTGACCAGGCCTCCATTATTTCAGAGCACTCTGATGAACAGGAACATTCCTACTCCCCTTTTGAAGATTCTGATGCAGAGGAGTCCATTCCCTCTGTCTCCCCCCCAGAGGATTACTCATTTGGGAAAACCTTGCATACCTTAAGGGAGCACTTCCACTGGGAAGGCCAAGACTACTCAGATTCCAAGAAAAGGCTTAGGGATTTTCTATTGCTACCTCAGCACAGGCCTCTGGCTATACCTCTTGTCGTAGACATACTAGATGATGTGTACTCGGAGGCCTGCCTAAACCCGGATTCCTTACCTCCAGCCCCAGTCAAGCCTGACAGGTACTACCGGGTTCCTGACTCGCACCAATTTTTATACAAAAGCCATGCGGCTGACCCAGAAACTATCTCGCAGGGCCCCAATGGAATTAAGGCCTCCACTGCTAAAAATCCATTACCTTCAGAGAGAGATTCCAGATCCTTAGAAAGGTGGGGAAAAAAGGTATACACCTCGGCCACCTTAACCATGAGGGCATTAAACTGCCAGTTCCATATGCTAAAGTACCAACAGTTTCTGTTATCACAGTTGAGAAGTAAAATGTCACAACCTGAACAACCAGACTTAAAGGAGTTGCAGGATTTGATGCATAGTGCAGAACAAGTGGGTAAACATACCTTGCAATGTGGTTTTGATGCTCTAGAGGCCTCATGTAGAGCTGCTGTTACAGGATCAGTCATATGTAGACATGCCTGGCTCAAGGAGCAAACTTTACCAGATCCTGTCAAAGCTAAATTACTAGATGCCCCTCTACAAAAGGATGTATTATTTGGTGTTAAATCTGAGGAGGTATTAAAGAAAATGGAGGAAAAGGCTAAATCAATGCAAACAGTGAAAGATTTTCTACAGGTACAACCACCACGTTTCAGTAGAAATTGGCCTTCCAAAAATTGGTCCTTTCCAGCCACAGACAGACCCCAGAGAGGTAGATACAGACGCCCGAGGGGCAGAGGGCAATCTCGAGGATCTTTTAGAGGCAGACAATGGCAAGCTCCTACACAGAGAGGTGGTGAGGATAGTTCGCAGCCATTCAGAAAGCAAGCCCAATGACTTTCCCCTTTGCATGCCAAACAAGGCTCAAATGGCAGCACCCTTAGGCGGAAAGCTGGCATTATTTTCAAAAAATTGGCATATTGTCACAAAAGACAAATGGATCCTGGACATTATAAACAGAGGCTACAGATTCCATTTTCACACCCTTCCAAAAATGAGAGGCATGCCAAACCTGCCACACAATCAAAGGGCAGAGGCACAAAGACAAATTTCAGATCTCATGGACATGAAAGCTATTCAAGAGGTGCCTACTCACGAACAAGGTCAAGGTTTTTATTCCAGACTATTCCTGGTACCAAGGAAGGGAAAAGATTGGAGACCTATTTTGGACCTATCCATCCTAAACACATTTTTACTCGTACCAAAATTCAAGATGCTCACATTACAGCAGCTTCTTCCCATCCTGGGCAAGGAGTCTTGGCTGGTAACATTGGACCTCAAGGAGACATACCTGTACGTCCCAATTAGACAAAATTGCAGAAGATACCTCAGATTTCTTGCAGGTTCAACCCATTATCAATTCTCTGCATTGCCTTTTGGCTTATCTACTGCACCCAGAGTATTCACGAAATGCCTGGCATCGGTAATTGCCTACTGCAGACTTCAAGGGATACAAATATACCCATATTTGGACGACTGCCTGATCCAAGCGGACAGCAAGAACATACTTCTGAAACATCTGGCTTTTGTAATAATGTTGTTGAATTCTCTGGGATACACAGTCAACAAAACGAAATCAAGGCTAATACCCTCTCAGAAAATAATTTTCCTGGGTGCCAACTTGGACACAAACACCCAGATGGCCTACCTCACGCCAGAGAAGCAGGGGCAACTAACTCAATATTTCAGAACACTAGCAAATTTCACCAGGCTGACTGCAAGGAAAATCCAGCAAGCTCTGGGATTCATGGCATCTTGCATCCTACTAATCCCATGTGCAAAGCTGCATATGAGGAAACTTCAATGGTACCTGAAAAACCTATGGTCTCAACACAGCCACAGTTTGGAAATAATAATACCACTAATTCCATGCCTTCAAAAGGAATTTCTGTGGTGGGCTCAAGCATGCCAAACAAACACAGGCCTTCCATTCTGCAAGCCTCAAGCAAATTAAGTCATCACAACAGACGCCTCGGACTACGCCTGGGGGGCGCACATGACAGATCGGTGCATTCAGGGCAAATGGTCCCAAAAGGAAAAGCACCTTCACATCAATCAAAAGGAAATGCTAGCAGTAATAAATGCTATTATAGCTTTCAAGGACCTTCTGCATCCAGGTCAGCTACTGATAAGGACAGACAACACCACAGTAATGTGGTACATAAACAAACAGTGAGGAACACATTCATACCCCCTATGCAGGCTGGCCATGTCACTTTGGAACATGGCTCTGGAATTACAAATCGAACTTCAAGCACAGTTCTTGCCAGGCAAGGAAACAGGCTGGCAGACAACCTAAGCAGAAATATGACAGATCCACACGAATGGAAGTTGCATCCACAAGTTTTTACAGAGATAATTCAAGCATGGGGAAGGCCAGACATAGATCTCTTTGCCTCCCACAAAAATCACCAATTGACAAAATTCTGCTCAAGGACTTTTCATCCAAAGGCTTGGAGAGTGGACGCTCTCTCTTTCAGTTGGACAACAATGACAGTTTATGCCTTTCCACCTCTTCCTCTGCTGCCCAAAGTTCTATTAAAAACCAGAGCAGACAGACCAAAGATGATTCTCATTGCTCCAGACTGGCCAAGACAGCACTGGTGTACCCACTCCTGAGGAGCCTGACGCATTCCCCCCCATGGACCCTACCTCTAATGCCTTTTTTTCTGACTCAGCACAGTTACAAAACTCTTCCCAGTCAGCTGAAAACTCTCAATCTGGCCGCATGGAAGATTTCTTAACATCACAACAGACCCTACTCTCCAAGGAGGTGCAGGATGTCATTTTGGAGGCCAGAAGGCCGTCTACTAGAAAAGCTTATTCCGCAAAATGGAAACGGTTTTGTGCCTGGAATGAGAAAAAGGGCCAGGACCCTGGAAAACTGAATTTACCTCAAATATTACAGTATCTAGCTGAGCTGCTAAGCAGTGGGCTTTCATTCTCCTCCATCAAAATCCATGCCTCAGCCATTTCTGCAGAATACAACACTGATCCACCTTTATTCTCTCACCCCCTCTTAAGACAGTTCCTCAGAGGGGCTAAGAATATAAAACCTCCAAGGAAACAACCAATACCTGCTTGGGACCTCAATTTCATTCTAGAAAAGCTGACCTTGCCTCCCTTTGAGCCAGCTGCCTCAACAGATTTGCAATATTTGTCCTGGAAAACAGCTTTCCTTCTGGCTATCACCTCAGCCCGTAGGGTATCAGAACTACAAGCCCTCATGGCGGTGCAGCCTTTTATCATCTTCCATCAGGACATAGTTTCCTTACGAACCAACCCGTCCTTTATGCCAAAGGTGGTATCCAGGGTAGCTTTGAATCAGGCTATACACTTACCTACCTTTTACCCTAATCCTCAAAACAAAGGGGAGAGACTTCTACATTCCTTGGACATCCACAGACAGCTGCGATACTATTTGGACAGAACAAAGTCTTTCAGAAAATCAGGTTAGCTCTTTGTGTCCTATGCTATAGGAGCTCAAGGGAAGCCAATTTCAAAACAGACAATTTCTAAATGGATAGCCCACTGCATATGCTTTTGTTATTCTTTTCATGGTAAAACTGTACCTGCAGGCATCAGATCTCACTCCACAAGGGCCACAGCTACCTCTGCAGCCTTCCTCAGAGGAGTTCCTACCAAAGATATTTTGGAAGCAGCCACTTGGAGTTCTGTGCATACCTTCTCCAAGCACTATCACCTACCATTATACTCCAAAACTAGAGCAGGCTTTGCCACTGAAGTCTTGCAGGGCATCCTGGCTCCGCCTAGTTCCACCTAGTGCCTACCACACCTTTCTTAGCTTTGGGATTCTACCCATCTGTTATGACTGCAGCTGTATGCACGATGAACATAGTACAGATGTTCATCGTGCATACAGCTGCAGTCATAACAGATGGGTTCTCCTGCCATCAGGCGGGTCCCCGATCGGCCGAATTCCAAAGTCTAGGTCCCGCGTCGGTTTTCGTCGCTTCTTCCCTGACGTCAGTGCGGCAGGGGTATAAAGGAACCAGCCGACGCCATTTTCTTCAGTCTTTCTTGCCGCGCGGTGCCCGAAGGAGAAGCAGTTCGCAAGTGCCGGTCGGCCAGCTCCTGAGATTACGAAAATTTGGAAACCGAAGTCTTCTTAAAAGCTAAGTACCCCGTTGGGGAAACTTTTCTTACCTCAGACCGATGTCAGACAAAGTTAATAATTGTATTTCTTGTGGGAAGCAAATACTGCATAAGGATTTCCATTCCCTCTGTATTCCTTGTTTAGGCCCAGCCCACGACGTCTCGGTCTGTCGTTTTTGTGCTACATTCAACAAACGCACTATTAAGCGTTGGGTGGAGTTCGCCCAGCATTTTTTTGGGAAAGCATTTAACTATACTATGTCGTCGGATACTCCGACTCCGGTTTTGTCTAAAAAAACGCAAAGACAAGGATCGACACTCTAGGTCCGCGGCCTCTACCGACACCACGCCAAAGCCGACTACAAGTGGTCTGGTTCTCAGCGAGGTGCCTACGCAGCCCCTGATTACCGATGACACATCTTTGGCGGTGTCCTTTGTACCCGAGGTCGCAGGCTCCTCGGCCCACACCCCGACTACAGATACCGAAGCCACTCTTGGCGTTGAAACACAGAATGTGGACAGGTCCACCTCCACTCAAGGTGTCTTCAGACCTTCCTCTTCTTTCTCCATCAAGGCTTTCACCAAGTCTAAAGCAACCATGCACTCTAAGAGACCAGCTACACAGGGCCCATCTCCAGGCCCCATGCCTAAGAAACAGATGCTTAAAATGGCTGAGGATTTAATTACTCTAATCAGAGGTTCTCAGCCCCCTCCGGACAAAAGGCCCAAAGTGGAGGAAGATTCCCCCTCCTCTGATCAGGGCTCCATTATTTCAGGACACTCTGATGATCAGGAACAGTCTTACTCCCCTTTTGAAGACTCTGATGCGGAGGAGTCTATTCCTTCTGTATCCCCCCCCTGAGAATTACTCATTTGGGGAAACTTTGCATACCTTAAGGGAACACTTCCACTGGGAAGGCCAGGATTATTCAGATTCCAAGAAAAGGCTCGGGGAATTTCTTTTGTTACCCCAGCACAGGCCTCTGGCTATACCTCCTGTCTTGGACATCCTAGATGATGTTTACTCGGAGGCCTGCCTTAACCCGGACTCTCTACCTGCAGCTCCAGTTAAGCCTGACAGGTACTACAGGGTTCCTGACTCACACCAATTTCTATACAAAAGCCATGCTGCTGACCTAGAAACCATCTCACAGGGACCCAAGGGAGTTAAGGCCTCCATTGCCAAAAATCCATTGCCTTCCGAGAGAGATTCCAGATCCTTAGAAAGGTGGGGAAAAAAGGTATACCTCGGCTACCTTATCCATGAGGGCCTTAAACTGTCAGTTTCATATGCTAAAATACCAACAGTTTTTGTTATCACAATTGAAAAGTAAAATGTCACAACCTGAACAACCAGATTTGAAGGAGTTGCAGGATTTGATGCATAGTGCAGAACAAGTGGGTAAACATACCTTACAATGTGGTTTTGATGCTCTAGAGGCCTCATGTAGAGCTGCTGTTACAGGCTCAGTCATACGTAGGCATGCCTGGCTCAAGGAACAAACCTTGCCTGATCATGTCAAAGCTAAATTACTAGACGCCCCTCTTCAAAAGGATGTACTATTTGGGGCTAATGCTGAGGAAGTATTACGGAAAATGGAGGAAAAGGCTAAATCAATGCAAACTGTGAAAGATTTTCTGCAGGTTCAACCCCCACGTTTTAGTAGAAATTGGCCTTCCAAAAACTAGTCCTTTCCTGCCACAGACAGACCCCAAAGAGGCAGATACAGGCGCCCGAGGGGCAGAGGACAATCACAAGGATCGTATAGAGGCAGACAATGGCAAGCTCCTACGCAAAGAGGTGGTGAGGACAACTCGCAATCTTTCAGAAAGCAAACCCAATGACTTTCCACCAGGTCTCAAATGGCAGCCCCCTTAGGAGGAAAGCTGGCACTATTTTCAAAAAATTGGCATGTTGTCACAAAGGACAAATGGATCCTGGACATTATAAACAGAGGCTACAAATTCCATTTTCATACCCTTCCAAAAATGAGAGGCATGCCAAACCTGCCACACAATCAAAGGGCAGAGGCACAAAGGCAAATTTCAGATCTCATAAACATGAAAGCTATTCAAGAGGTACCTACACACGAACAAGGTCAATGTTTTTATTCCAGGCTATTTCTGGTGCCAAGGAAGGGAAAAGATTGGAGACCTATTCTGGATCTATCCATCCTAAACACATTTCTACTCGTACCAAAATTCAAGATGCTCACTCTCCAGCAACTTCTTCCCATGCTGGGCAAGGAGTCTTGGCTGGTAACATTGGACCTCAAGGAGGCATACCTGCATGTCCCAATCAGACAAAATTGCAGAACATACCTCAGATTTCTTGCAGGTTCAATCCATTATCAATTCTCTGCATTGCCCTTTGGCTTATCTACTGCACCCAGAGTATTCACGAAATGCCTGGCATCAGTAATTGCCTACTGCAGACTTCAAGGGATACAAATATACCCTTATTTGGACGACTGCGTGATCCAAGCGGACAGCAAGCACATTCTTCTGAAACATCTGGCTTATGTAATAATGTTATTAAACTCTCTGGGATACACAGTCAACAAAGAGAAATCAAGGCTAATACCCTCTCGGAAGATAATTTTCCTGGGTGCCAATTTGGACACAAACACCCAGATGGCTTACCTTACGTCAGAGATGCAGGGGCAACTAATTCAATACTTCAGAACACTGGCAAATTGCACCAGGCTGACTGCAAGGAAAATCCTGCAGGCTCTGGGATTCATGGCATCTTGCATCTTACTAATCCCATGTGCAAAGCTGCATATGAGAAAACTACAATGGTACCTGAAAAACATATGGTCTCAACACAGCCACAGTTTGGAAACAATAATACCACTAATTCCATGTCTGCAAAAGGAATTTCTGTGGTGGGCTCAAGCATGTCAAACAAACACAGGTCTTCCATTCAGCAAGCCTCAAGCAAATCAAGTCATCACAACAGACGCCTCGGACTACACTTGGGGGAGCGCACATGACAGACCGGTGCATTCAGGGCAAATGGTCCCAAAAAGAAAAGCACCTTCACATCAATCAGAAAGAAATCCTAGCAGTAATAAATGCTATTATAGCTTTCAAGGACCTTCTACAACCAGGTCAACTATTGATAAGAACGGACAACACCACAGTTATGTGGTACATAAACAAACAGGGAGGAACACATTCTTATCCCCTATGCAGACTGGCCATGTCACTTTGGAACATGGCCATGGACTTACAGATGGAACTACAAGCACAGGTCTTGCCAGGCAAGGAAAACACGCTGGCAGACAACCTAAGCAGGAATATGACAGATCCACACGAATGGAAATTGCATCCAAAAGTTTTTACAGAAATAATACAAAAATGGGGAAGGCCAGACATAGATCTCTTTGCCTCCCACAAGAATCATCAATTGTCAAAATTCTGCTCAAGGATCTTCCATTCAAAGGCCTAGAGAGTGGACGCTCTTTCCTTCAGTTGGACATCAATGACAGTTTATGCCTTCCCTCCTCTTCCTCTGCTGCCCAAAGTTCTATTAAAGACCAAAGCAGACAGACCAAAGATGATCCTCATTGCTCCGGACTGGCCAAGGCAACACTGGTTCCCACTCCTGAGGAGCATGACGCATTCCCCACCATGGACCCTGCCTCTAATTCCTCTTCTTCTGACTCAGCAGTTTCAAAACTCTTCACAGCCAGCTAAAAACACTCAATCTAGCTGCATGGAAGATTCCTTAGCATCACAACAGGCCCTACTCTCCAAGGAGGTGCAGGATGTCATTTTGGAGGCCAGAAGGCCATCAACTAGAAAAGCTTACTCCGCAAAATGGAAACGTTTTTGTGTCTGGAATGAGAAAAAGGGCCACTATCCTGGAAAACTGAATTTACCTCAAATACTACAATATTTGGCTGAACTGCTAAGCAGTGGACTTTCTTTCTCCTCCATCAAAATCCATGCATCAGCCATTTCTGCAGAATACAACACTAATCCACCTTTATTCTCTCACCCTCTCCTAAGGCAGTTCCTCAGAGGGGCTAAGAATTTAAGGCCTCCAAGAAAACAACCAATACCTGCTTGGGATCTTAATTTCATGTTGGAAAAACTGACCTTGCCTCCCTTTGAGCCAGCTGCCTCATCAGATTTGCAATATTTGTCCTGGAAAACAGCTTTCTTTCTGGCTATCACCTCAGCTCGTAGAGTTTCAGAACTACAGGCTCTCATGGCCGTCCAACCTTTTATCATCTTCCATCAGGACAGAGTTTCCTTACGAACCAACCCGTCCTTTATGCCTAAAGTGGTATCCAGGGTAGCTTTAAATCAGGCCATACATTTACCTACTTTTTATCCTAATCCTCAAAACAAAGGGGAGAGATTACTACATTCCTTGGACATCCACAGACAACTGCGTTATTATTTGGACAGAACAAAGCCTTTCAGAAAATCAGAACAGCTCTTTGTGGCCTATGCGGTAGGAGTTCAAGGGAAGCCAATTTCCAAACAGACAATCTCAAAATGGATAGCCCACTGCATACGCTTTTGCTATTCCTTTCATGGCAAAACTGTTCCTACAGGCATTAGGACTCATTCCACCAGGGCCACAGCCACCTCTGCAGCATTCCTCAGAGGAGTTCTTACCAAGGATATTTTGGAAGCAGCCACTTGGAGATGTTCATCGTGCATTACAGCTGCAGTAGTTACATATGGGGTTTTCAGCCGGCAGGCGGTCCCTCGGTCGGCCGAATTCCAAAGTCTTGGTCCGGCGTCGGTTGTTGTCGCGTACTCTTCTGACGTCAGGGAGGCTAGAGTATAAAAGACACAGCCGACGCCATCTTCTTCAGTCTTTTTTGCCGCACGGTGCCCGAAGCAGAAGCAGTTCGCAAGTGCCGGTCGGCCAGCTCCTGAATTACGAAAAAATTTCGGAACCGAAGTCTTCGTTAAAGCTAAGTACCCCGTTGGGGAACCTTTTCTTGCCTCAGACCGATGTCAGAAAAAGTTAATAATTGTATTTCTTGTGGGAAGCAAATACCGCATAAGGATTTCCATTCCCTTTGCATACCTTGTTTGGGCCCAGACCACGACGTCTCGGGCTGCCGCTTTTGTGCTTCTTTCAATAAACGCACTATCAAGCGTCGGGCGGAGTACGCCCAACATTATTTTGGAAAAGCGTTTAACTATAAAATGTCGTCGGATACTCCGACTACCGCTATGTCCAGAAAACGCAAAGAAAAGGACCGTCAGTCGAGAACTGCGGTCTCCACCGACACCACGCCGAAACAAGCTCCACGTGGACCGGTTCTCAGTGAGACGCCTTTGCAGTCCCTGACTACCGACGACACTCCATCGGCGGGGTCTTCTGTGCCTGAGACCGCTGGTTCTTCGGCCCTTTCTCAGACTACTACCGAAGCACCTGCTCTTGTCGAACCCACCAATGTGGATAGATCTACATCCACCCATGGTGTATTTCGGCCTTCATCTTCCTTCTCCATCAAGGCTTTTACAAAAGCTAAATCAGCCAAGCAACTTTCTAGGCCTGCCTCACAAGGCCCAAGACCTGGGCCCACGCTAAGAAGCACATGCTTAAGATGGCTGAAGACCTGATCACTCTTATTAGAGGCTCACAGGCCCCTCCTGACAAGAGACCCAGAGTAGAGGAGGATTCTCCTCCTTCTGACCAAGATTCCATTTTATCAGAACATTCTGATGCTGAAGAACAGTCTTATTCTCCCTTCGAGGATTCGGATGCAGAGCAGTCCATTCCTTCTGTATCCCCCCCTGAGGATTTTTCATTTGGGGAAACTTTACACTCCTTGAGAGAGCACTTCCATTGGGAAGGCCAGGATTTTCCGACTCCAAGAAAAGGCTCAGGGAATTCCTCTGGTTACCTCAGCATAGGCCTCTGGCTATCCCTCCTGTTTTGGAGGTTTTAGATGATGTTTACTCGGAGGCCTGTTTAAATCCTGATTCTCTGCCTCCTGCACCAGTTAAGCCAGATAGGTATTACAGAGTTCCTAATTCTCATCAGTTCCTCTATAAAGGCCACAATGCAGATCCTGAAACTATTTCTCAAGGCCCTAAAGGAATTAAAGCTTCCACGGCCAAGAACCCACTGCCTTCGGAAAGGGAATCTAGATCTCTAGAAAGGTGGGGAAAGAAAGTTTACACCTCGGCCACCCTTGCCATGAGGGCCTTAAACTGCCAATTTCATATGATTAGATATCAGCAATTTCTGTTATCTCAATTAAAAACAAAAATGTCACAACCTGAACAACCAGATTTAAAAGAGTTGCAGGATATGATGCATAGTGCTGAGCAAGTGGGCAAGCACACCTTACAATGTGGTTATGATGCACTAGAGGCCTCCAGCAGATCAGCCGCCACTGGAGCAGTCATTCGCAGACATGCATGGCTAAGGGAACAAAATCTTCCAGATCAAGTGAAAGCAAAAATTCTAGATGCACCATTACATAAGGATGTCCTTTTTGGTGGTAATGCTGAGGATATTTTACGTAAAATGGAAGAAAAGGCAAAATCTATGCAGACTGTCAAAGCTTTCTTACAGGATTCAGCCACCAAGGTTCAGCAGGAATTGGCCATCAAAAAACTGGTCCTTTCCAACGACTGACAAAGCCCAAAGGGGCAGATACAGACACGGAAGGGGCAGAGGACAACCCCAAGGATCCTTCAGAGGCAGACAATGGCAATCACCTACACCAAGAAGTGGTGACGACAGTGCACAGCAATACAGAAAGCAAACTCAATGACTCCCTCATTGCCATGCCAAGCAGAATTCAACTGGCAGCACCTTTGGGAGGAAAACTGGCACTATTTGCAAAAAATTGGCATATTGTCACAACAGACAAATGGATTCTGGACATAATAAACAGAGGCTACAAATTTCATTTCCACACTCTTCCAAAAATGAGAGGCATGCCAAACCTACCACTAAATCAAAGGGTAGAGGCACAACTACAAATTGCAAAGCTCCTAAACATGGGGGCTATACAAAAGGTACCTACGCACCAACAAGCACAAGGTTTTTATTCAAGGCTTTTTCTGGTGCCAAGAAAGGAAGCGACTGGAGACCCATTCTGGACTTATCCATTCTCAACACATTTCTTCTAGTGCCAAAATTCAAGATGCTCACACTACAGCAACTCCTTCCCATGCTGGGCAAGGGGTTTTGGCTGGTAACATTGGACCTCAAGGAGGCATACCTGCATGTCCCAATCAGACAAAGTTGCAGAAGATACCTCAGATTTCTTGCAGGTTCAAAACACTATCAATTCTCTGCATTGCCCTTTGGCTTATCTACTGCGCCCAGAGTATTCACCAAGTGCCTGGCATCAGTGATTGCATACTGCAGACTTCAAGGGATACAAATTTACCCTTATCTGGACGACTGCCTGATCCAAGCGGACAGCAAACTCGTACTTCTCAAACATCTGGCATATGTGACACGTTTACTGCTTTCTCTGGGATACACCATCAACAAGGAGAAATCAAAACTAACACCCTCTCAGAAAATTACCTTCCTGGGTGCCAACTTGGACACAAACACTCAGATGGCTTACCTAACAACAGACAAACAAGGGCAACTATCTCACTACTTCAAAATGCTTGCAAAAAGTACCAGGCTTACTGCAAGGAAAATCCTGCAGGCTCTGGGGTTCATGGCATCTTGCATTCTTCTAATCCCATGTGCAAAGCTGCACATGAGGAAACTTCAATGGTACCTAAAAAATCTATGGTCTCAGCACAGTCACAGCTTAGAAGTGGAAATTCCAATAATTCCCTGCCTACAAAAGGAATTCATATGGTGGGCTCAAGCATGCAAAGTAAACAAAGGCCTCCCATTCTGCAAGCCTCAAGCTATACAAGTCATCACCACAGACGCCTCAGATTACGCCTGGGGGGCGCACATGAAGGACAGGTGCATTCAAGGCAGATGGCACAAGACAGAAAAGCACCTTCACATAAATCAAAAAGAAATGCTGGCAGTAATAAAGGGATTTTCAGCTTTCAAACAATTCCTGCATCCAGGACAGCTGCTCATAAGAACAGACAACACCACGGTAATGTGGTACATAAACAAACAAGGAGGGACCCATTCATACCCCTTGTGCAGATTAACCATGACTCTTTGGAATCTAGCTCTGGAAAGACAAATAGAACTCCAGGCTCAGTACCTACCAGGAATGGAAAACACGCTGGCAGATACTCTGAGCAGGCATATGACAGACCCTCACGAATGGAGGCTACATCCAGACGTATTCACAGAGATTGTCCAAGCATGGGGAAGGCCAGACATAGACCTTTTTGCCTCCCACAAAAATCATCAATTAAAAAAGTTTTGCTCAAGGACCTTCCACCCAAAGGCTTGGAAAGTGGGCGCCTTTCATTCACATGGACAACTTGGTCAGTTTATGCATTCCCACCACTACCTCTGCTGCCCAAAGTGCTTCTGAAAGCAAGAACAGACAAGCCAAGGATGATACTGATTGCTCCAGATTGGCCGAGACAACATTGGTATCCACTATTGAGGAACCTAACTCACACTCCTCCGTGGCCCCTGCCTCTAACACCTCTACTACTGACGCAGAACAATTTCAAAACTCTTCACAGTCAGCTGAAAACTCTCAGTCTAGCTGCATGGAAAATCCCTTAACTTCACATCAGGCACTACTCTCCCAAGAAGTGCAGGATGTCATTTTGGAGGCTAGAAGACCATCTACAAGAAAAGCTTACTCCGCAAAATGGAAGCGGTTTTGCTGTTGGAATGAAGAAAGAGGACAGGATCCTAGAAAATTAAACCTGCCTCAGATTTTACAGTACCTAACTGAACTTTTGAACAAGGGACTTTCCTTTTCATCAATCAAGATACATGCCTCAGCAATATCTGCAGAATTCAACATGGATCCTCCTTTATTCTCACACCCTCTACTGACAGTTCCTCAGAGGGCTAAGAACATAAGGCCTCCAAGGAAACAACCAGTACCAGCTTGGGACCTTAACTATGTACTGGAAAAATTGACATTGCCTCCTTTTGAACCAGCTGTTTCAGCAGAATTACAATATTTGTCCTGGAAAACAGCTTTTCTACTGGCCATCACTTCAGCTCGTAGGGTTTCTGAGTTACAGGCCCTCATGGCGGTGCAGCCATTCCTAATATTCCATCAGGACAGGGTTTCCCTGCGTACTAACCCCTCCTTTATGCCTAAAGTAGTATCTAGGGTAGCCCTAAACCAGGCCATCCACCTTCCTACCTTCTACTCTAATCCTCAAAACAAAGGGGAAAGGCTGCTTCATTCTTTAGATATCCACAGGCAGCTACGTTACTACTTGGACAGAACCAAGACATTTAGAAAATCAGATCAACTCCTAGTTTCCTATGCTGTGGGGGGTCAAGGGAAACCTGTAACTAAACAGACCATTTCCAAGTGGATTGGTCACTGCATACATTTTTGTTATTCCCATCATGGAAAGCTCGTACCTACTGGTATCAGATCTCATTCCACTAGGGCCACAGCCACCTCTACAGCCTTCCTCAGAGGAGTGCCTACTAAAGAGATTTTGGAGGCAGCCACTTGGAGTTCTGTACATACTTTCACGAAGCATTACCATCTGCCTTTATACTCCAGAACCAGAGCAGGCTTTGCCACTGCAGTTCTGCAGGGCATTCTAGCTCAACCCAGTTCCGTATAGTACCTACCACCCTATACATAGCTTTGGGATTCTACCCATATGTAACTACTGCAGCTGTAATGCACGATGAACATAGTACAGTTTTGTACCTACCATAAATGTAGATGTTCGAGGGCTATTACAGCTGCAGTACAGGTTTCCCACCCTCCTTCCCCTCTTGGTAAGACCTTGGGGTTTTGAATACCTATTCATACCTGCTGACTGGGTTATCCTACTATGTTTTATTTGCTTACATTTGTGTATTACACTAATTTATGTATTGCCTTCCTTTTTGGGGGCACCTGACATCTGGGGCAAGAAAGACTGAAGAAGATGGCGTCGGCTGTGTCTTTTATACTGCCTCCCTGACGTCAGAAGAGTACGCGACAACAACCGACGCAGGACCAAGACTTTGGAATTAGGCCGACCGAGGGACCGCCTGCCGGCTGAAAACCCCATATGTAACTACTGCAGCTGTAATAGCCCTCGAACATCTACATTTATGGTAGGTACAAAACTGTACTTTCTGTGCATACCTTCTCCAAGCACTACAACCTACCATTATACTCAAAATCTAGAGCAGGCACTGCAGTCTTGCAGGGCATTTTGGCTCCTCCTGATTCCACCTAGTGCCTACCACCCCTTTCTTAGCTTTGGTATTCTACCCATCTGTTATGACTGCAGCTGTATGCACGATGAACATAGTACAGTTTTGTACCTACCATAAATGTAGATGTTCGAGTGCTAATACAGCTGCAGTCCAGGTTTCCCTCCCTCCTTCCCCTCTTGGGACAGGCCTGTAGGCTAACACATCCTCATACAACCTGATTGGGGTATTCATTTATGATGTATTTGCTTGCAACTACTGTATTTTGATTATATTGCACTGCATGATTACACAAATTTATGTATTGCCTTCCTTTTGGGGGCACCTGACATCTGGGGCAAGAAAAACTGAAGAAAATGGTGTCGGCTGGTTCCTTTATACCCCTGCCGCACTGACGTCAGGGAAGAAGCGACGAAAACCGACGCCGGACCTAGACTTTGGAATTCGGCCGACCGGGGACCCGCCTGATGGCAGGAGAACCCATCTGTTATGACTGCAGCTGTATTAGCACTCAAACATCTACATTTATGGTAGGTACAAAACTGTACTTTCTCATGACATTCAGTTCATCAGTCACCAATTCGAGGGCGGAAAAAGTTGCATTGCTCATAACTTCGAGAAGTTTAGACAGTTTTCTCAGCTCCCAGATCGATTTCACTGCTCCATATGCTGGTAATATGCCTGCCCACGATATAACACTATCACTCAAGTCCATGTGTGTCAGTCCTTTGCCTATAGAATGATGGTCTTTCCAACGCGCATCGATTTGTCCCACTGGATTCACAGGATTCTTGACGACCTCTCGGACATTTCGAATTTTTCCTCGAGGCAAAACTGCAGTGTGACGTATGGCCGGAACCAGGTAACCCAAAAAACAACTGCCGGACCAATTCTCAGGTAACCATTTATATACCTTTCTGCCACACACAAAATAACAGTCCTCTACTTTTGTAGTAACTTTGCTATGAATATACACTCGCCCTGCATGAAACATTTTTCCATCAATTATAGACAGTTGTTTATAAAGAACAGAATTATGTTTTACTTCATTAAGTGTTTTGTGCATCAGTCCAAGAAATGGATCATAGTTTGTATTACAATAAAAATCTGCATTGTTACCTTTAGTGTAACATTTATAAGAAACAGTCACATTGCAATTGCTCCAACCCACCTGAACAGTATCATTATTATAAAAACACACAGTTCTCTTTTGTAGAACAGACAAGTGCAGTGCTATTTTATCTTGTGATGTAATGGTTGAGGTATCATAAATCAAGTTCTCCCAGGTCTCATTGACCCCTAGGGGGACCGTAGTCATTAATAACCCCCCGTATGCTGTCGGCAAAGCTGTGTAAATCCAGCAATTTGAAACATTGAAGGTCTCAGCATACACATATTTAATTGCCTGGTAAGTGTTAAAGTTTGAATGCCAGTCTATGTGTAACGCTTCACGTTTATTCAGTTCAGTCTGTGTGGCTGGGAAAAGGAAAGGCCACAACAAAAAGATTATTGTCACTAGTACAGTTAACAGGATGATTATGCAGTACTTCTGAGGAAAGGATTGTTCTACATTCCTGTTTCTTCTGGACTCTATAATTTTTACTCTTGGCATGTGACAAGATTTTTGTCCAGTTCAAAGTTTTTAACTAATTTGCAGTGTGTCAGGTGGATCCAGGAGGTGCGCTCCGCTGTCTTGACTGCAGTGGGTGTCGACAGAAGCACTTGATATGGACCTTCCCACTTTGGTGACGCCCAATTCTTTTTCTTTATTGTCTTCATCCAGATCCAGGTACCCGGGGGCACTGCCACTTCTGACGGTCTGGTTCTTTCTTTATCTGAAATAGAATTTGACTGCAACAGATGTTTAGAATTTAACAGGTTTCTCATATACTCAGCTAGTGTACTGTCAGCTTCCTGGTTTGCGGGCATGAGAGATTTCCACTGAGGTATATAATAAGCCCTTCAAAATAGTTTTTCAAAAGAAGTCAATCCTTTTGCATTTGGAACAGTTCTCATGCTCAACAGTGCCAGGGGCAGACAGTACACCCAATTTCTCGGTGTTTCTACTATTAACTTCCTTAGCTTACTCTTTAAAATCCCATTATGCCTCTCTACTAGCCCTGCAGATTGTGGGTGATATGCACAATGATTTTTTAAAGAAATACCAAAATGTTTACTTAACTGTTGTATGGTCTGGTTTACGAAGTGTGTGCCGTTGTCACTATAGATCCTTTCCGGAATGCCGAATCTAGGGATGATTTCTTTAACGAGAACTTTTGCCCCGGTTCCCATGTCTGGATTTTTAGTTGGAAAGGCTTCCACCCATCTGGAAAACATATCTGCAATGACAAGACAATACTTCTTATTTTCACATTTATTCAGTTGTATGAAATCCATACAGATAGTATGAAACGGATACGGTGGTGTAGGGAAACTCCCTTGCTTGGGCTTTTACTCCCCTTGTGCATGATGTTTATTACAAACGTGACGCATCGAACAAATTTTTTTTTAGAGTAGTTTAAGAATCCGTATGTCGTTAACACTTGGTTCAGCTGTACCATCCCCCCTGTTGAGACATGGCACTGCCCATGGCTCAACAAAGCTGCATATCTAAACAAATTAGACATATCTAAACAAATTAGATGGCAATATCAGTTTCCCTTCTTTAGAGATGTACAGCCCCTTTTCGAGAATTGCTCTTCGTTTTACCCATCTTTGTTTTTCAGCTTGCATAGTAAGTGTCTGCATTGTCTTTAACATTTCTAAGTCTAAAATCTCAGAGGGTTGTAATTCCTCATTCAAAAGAAATACTTCTGAAGCTGCCTGCTTTGCAGCTGTATCAGCTCTCGCATTACCTTTTGAAATCCTGTCCTGTTGCTTGGTATGAGCTGTGCATTTACAAATAGCTACTTTCTGAGGTAACTGAATAGATTCTAAAAGATCTAAAATAAACTATGCATGATTGATTGGTTTGCCAGTAGATGTTATCATTCCTCGATTTTTCCACTGTTGTGCAAAAACATGTACAGTAGAAAAAGCATACTGGCTGTCAGTAAAAATGTTCACACATTTACCCTTTGCTAAGGTACATGCCCGTGTCAAGGCAATCAGTTCTGCTGCTTGTGCAGATAAATTGTGTGGTAAAAATTTCGCTTCTATAATGTCAGTATCAGAAACTACTCCATATCCTACTAGGTTCTGTCCTGCAGGACCCCTTTTGCATGAGCCATCCACGTAGTATGTCACCTCGGTATCATCCAAGGGAACATCTGTGAGATCTTTTCTAGGCAGTGTCATTTGCTCAATCACCTGCAGGCAGCTGTGTGGTGTGCCATCTTGCAGGGGTTGGGAGCAAGGTAGAAGGGTTCAAAGTCGTACATTGTTCAATTATCATATGAGGTTGGCTCAACAATATAGTCATGCAGGAAAGATGCCTAGCAGGGGAAAGATATGCTCCCTTCTCTTGCAGTAAAATAATCGCGACTGCATGAGGCACTCTCAATGTGAGAGGGTGGAACAAAACTACTGAGGTCGAAGCCTGTACTGCCATTGCAGCTGCAACTACTGCCTGTACACAGTGAGGTAAAGACCGTGCCACTGGGTCCAGTTGTGATGAATAATAAGCGATAGGGTGTTGCTTGTCCCCATGCTGCTGTGTTAACACTGATGTCATATAACCTTGCTTACAATCTACAGTTTGGAAAAAACGTTTATGATAGTTTGGTAATCCCAAAACTAATGAGGACGCTATTAACTGTTTCAGTTTGCAGAAAGCAGATTCTGCTTCTGGTGTCGATTGTAACAAATCCTGTGCTGCCATAGGCTTTTTATAAATCAGGTTTGTCAGCGGTGCAGATTCCAAGGCATAGTTTGGAATCCAGCTCCGACAAAAATTAGTTGTACCCAGGAAGGACATCATTTCCTTCTTGGTAGTGTGTTTTGGTGCTTGTAAAATCGCTATTTTTCTGTCCTCATCTAATGTCCTATCCTCCTTGGATATTACATATCCTAGGTATTTAACTTGTTTTTTCCAAAGCTGCAGTTTATTTTTGTTTACTTTATGTCCTTCAGTGGCTAAAAATTGTAATAGCGCTATGGTATCTTCTTTACAATCTTGCTGGGTGGGGGTCGCCAGCAGGATATCATCAACATAAAGTAAAATCTGGCTACCTCTTGGTGGGGTAAATCCCGCCGAGTTGCTTGCCATTTCTTGTGCGAATATTGTTGGACTTTTACAATACCCCTGTGGTAGTCACGTATATGTATACCTTTTCCCCTGAAATGTGAATGCAAACCAATACTGGCTGTCAGGGTGTATCGGTATCGAAAAAAGCGCATTGCTGATATCTACCACAGAAAAATATATCTGTTGAGGTTTTAAATCATTCAGCAGTGTGTGTGTGGGTCTGGCACTGTAGGTACCCTTGGTATTACTGCGTCATTTACAGCTTGTAAATCTTGGACCATATGCCACTCTCCATTCGCTTTCTTAACAGGAAATAAGGGTGTGTTACATGGTGAATCAGGAGATTCCACCAGTACCCCTTCCTTAAGTAAAACTGCTATAATAGGTTTGATTCCTACCTCTGCATTTTTTCTTAAGGGATACTGTCTTTTCTGTGGTCTAAATGCTGACTTTGGCGTAATAGTAACTGGTCCCGCTGTACGAATAAGTCCTACATCTGACTTTCCTGTTGACCAAATAGTTTCTGGTATATTCTGTAAGGCATTTTCTTTCTCCTCCAATAGGAGTGCTAATCAGCTGTCCTTGCTAGACTGCAAGTGTACAGCTGGGTGGGTCTGAGTTATCCAATTCAACTTCTGCATTTGTATTCCCTGTTCTGACAGTTCTAACTCTGTCTGTTTTTCCCATCTCGTGACTTTTTCTTCCAAGTCTACCCATTTCACATTTTTGTCCTTAGTTAAGCTAATGTGGTAATCGATTAGATTTATAAAGTGCAAAGAACTCCTGGGGCAATGAACAGCTGGCTACACTGTTCCCTTCTGTGTCCCAGTACAGATTATGCAATATCAGTCTGTTTGCACGATTTCTAAACAATTCTTGCTCATATTCCTTATCAGGTCCTGGTGTGTTACAATAATACAGAGTACAGTGCAGCAAATGTTGTTTATCAATGTCAAGGGAGGGGGAACTTGCTGATGGCTACGTTCATCAATTCTTCGGTCACTGCCCCTGGACCAGTCGTAAACAAGTCCTGGCTGTAGCAATAAAACATTTCACCCTCCGATTTCACTGCAAAGTTATCAATTTGTCGCTGTGCTTCCATACCCTGCATAGTCGGAACTACTGCTATACCAAATAGCTGCATAAGGTCTCTGCCCAAGAGGTTTATTGGGCATTTTGCAGAAACAACAATTTTGCTTTTGTGGGTCAATCTTGAAACAGGATCAGTTATTGCAATATTATGGGAGAGGGGTTCCCGATACAGCTGTCCATTAGCTGCTTTCACTAGTATGTAATCAGGTGACTCTGAGTTCTCTGGCAGTTTGGAGGGATGTATCCGGGTCCGTGATGCCCCTAAGTCACACAAGAATCTAACTTCCCTCCCTTCTACCAGGAGTGTAACTTCTGGTGTCGTGTCTGCTAAATAGAGCTCTAAGTTCAATAAAGCTAAATCCAATATTTCATTTTCTTCACTATCCGTGACTTCCTGCACTTCCCCTATTTCTTCTGTCACATTCTCTACTCCCTCTATCACATTCTCATTTGTCCTTTCTCTGCTATCCCCTTCTAGTGATTCCTGACTATCATATAGTCAGTCCTCACCCTCCTTGTCTTCCGTGGTTGCCTTCTTGTTTTTCTTGCAATCTCTTGCCAAGTGTCCCTTTTTACCGCATTTAAAACATTCACCCCTTTTCTTTCGCCCTTCAAAGTCCTCTGATCGCTGATCAGATTGTTTGTTTCCCTGGGCATTTCTCTTGCCCTTTTTCCCGGACTGTACTACATAAACTTCTGCTCCATCTTCTACAGAAAATACTTGGGCTTTTTTTTTCTTTTTGCTATTAAAATGCCTTTCGGCATGCCTAGCATATTCGAGTAGTGACTGTAACCTGCTTGTACGATGATCTACCATGTGCTTTGTGATAAAACTGCTTATGGGTGCAATACTGCCTTTCAAAAATGCATTCTTTAACTGCTGCTCATATGGGGAATCGTGTGTCTGATCTTCAGGAACCTGCATTCCACAGTGGTTATTAAAACATTCTAACAGTCTGGCATAATATCTGTCAACAGTCTCGTTTTCTTGTTGGATGCATTGATTAATGCAAGTCCAGTCTGCCCTAGGCTTCCATTTCTCTTAGGTCTGTAAGACCTTTCACTCTGTTGTCTAGCGCTGCGCTGCTATGTGGGAGGGGCCTGAGCGCAGCGTCACGGCGATTCCAGTCGCCACTAATCATGTGCCAGTCTGGTCCCACAATTTGTATGACTACTTTTTCTACCTCTTCTCCATTTAAATTTTAACTTGGCCTCATTCCTTGCAAATCTTCCAAAAACTTTCTAAAATTAACTTTTGGATGAGGAATTCCCTCAGTGGCCTTCCGGATGTCCTCTGGAGTCCAGGGTCTATACACTAGAATAGTTGGGTCCTGACCTTCTTGCCCTGCCTGAGGATTAGACACTTCTATGAGTGGGCATATTTCTTCTTCACTCATAGATCGTGAATTTCTACCCATTTGATATAACTCAATGTCCCCTTTTGAATTACCTGCCCGTGTTCGAGACCTGGTCTCGATGGGATCTCTAATAAACGGTTTCGCTTTTGTAGTGTCTCTATTTACAGTGACTGCAGGATATCGCGGGGGTGGACTAACTTGTTCACTTGCCTCATATTCTGGTAAGGGAGGTGGAGGGGCCAATGCTATTACTAAGTTATTATCCTCCTTATCTAAAAACATTGCTTTTGAATTATTATTCTTTTGTTCCCTTCGGTTTACTTCCTCAATCCACCTGTGTGCCTGAGGAATTTCTAATTGACGTTGCTTTTTTACCCGACCTTTAGAATCGGTTTTAAGCTGTTTGACAAGTTTAATAAGTGAGGATTTTTCTAATTTACCATCAAATTCATACTAATTAACCCATTTTGAGTAGTATTTAATATTATCAGCACGCTGTGACTGCATGTATTTCGCGTCTTCGGTTAACGACTGATTTTGGGATCTTTTTGTGCAATTATTACCCATTTTGTTCTACCCTTTTAATCGTTTCGTAACTCCTTATTTTTTAACGTGGTACCACGGATTTTGTTACAGTCTCTTCAGAATGACTGACTACCTGCTCTGTTTCCCTGATCTATGACAAGACAGTAATCTTTTTGTCCCTGACTTGTATAAACGAAGTCTTAACAAAACAATACAAATCTAGTCCCTGATCTAAAACAGAAAAAAAAGGTAGATTCACCTTACCTGAGCCTTCGTGATTGATCACCTGGTTCGAGCAAACCCGTCCTTCAGTCGCAGATCAGAAAGTGGCTGGCCTCTTTTGTACGACAATTCAATCGGAGGGCTTTTCAAATAAGAACCACCGATGTGGTTTCTTCCCCGTACGGTTTCAAGCCACCTGGCCTGTCTGATCCGAGGCGAAGTGAGGGTTTCCGGCTCGAAGGACCAATCTGTCAAAGGAAAAAACTTCAAAGACCAATACACGTAAGGTTCAGTTAAGGCACATTTAATAATTTGCTGCAAGGAGACAAAAACATGCAAATACAGGATTTTGCCTAACTACTAACAGGATGTATGCTTTTCTTATACTGTTTTACAAGACATGCCTTCTATGGCTGATGTAATCAAACACAACTTTCAGTACTGTTCTACAGCAGATGTTACTCAGATTTTCTACTGACATGACTAGATTTGTGAGAAACTTTTTGAGAAAAACAACCTGGCCTTGGTGGGCACTAACCTGTTACAGGCCCCTATTGTACAATTCTAATACATGTGTTACATTTCAAGGTACTTTTCTAACTCGGGCATAAGCAAATGCTGATTACAGTTCATATTTTCAAGCAGTCTTTGTTCTAATTATCTATAGCTTCTACAGCTGTGTATTTTCTCACAGCACAAGCGGAACTTCTTGTCTAAGCCTCATAACATTTATACAAGTAGTGTTGTTCTATTCATTATTTTCCTAACACAAGCAGAAATCATCTGCTTCTCAGTAAATTTCCAAGCATAAGCAAAGATTTTAGCTGACAATACAAGGTCAGAAAGCATCTGCAGGTTTGTACAGATTTATGTAGTATGAAACAGAATAAATGTGTTAACCCTTTTCAAGCTCTAAATGCACTAAGCATATTACTAATACACACATTAATACATATTTTTCTGACACCAGGCAAGCTAATCTTCCCTCGCCTGTTCAAGACATCATTCTGACTTTTCACAAATCATCCACCAGAAGACTTGGGGACAAGGGCATTCTGGGTAGCGACTTGGTTTGAATGTTTTTTGGATGGCGCAAGCTTTGTAAAAAGGCTGACTCTCTTCCGAGGGCTTGGAATTGAACCCATCAGTGATGAATGAAAGAAGATGAACAACACAGATGGAACATTATAAGACAGAACTTCTTTTTCTCCAATATTTGGGTGAACTATTTTATATAAATTTGTCCCATTTGTCCATCAAAGCTTACCTGTCAACCATTTGTGCCTGTTTACCTCTCAGCCCATCTCTCATGTCCAGATCTGAGGTCAGGTTATTCCTTAAAGGGTCCAGCATCTCAGACCCCCTTCCAAACCAGTCTGTCCTCCTTGGCAACTCAACTTCATGCTGGAAAATCCTTGCTCTTAGTTCCTTTTGAACTGTCTGCTTCAGCCAATCTCAAATTCTACACTTTTAAACCTGTCTTACTACTAAGTCTCACTTCAGCCAGGAGAGTTTGACCTTCAGGCACTCATGGCCATTCCCCTTTTTCTTCATCTTTCACAACAAAAGGGTGACATTCGGGTCAAACCCTTGTTTCATGCCTAAGATTGTGAATGAACCATCCCTCAACCAGGCCATACATTCTCCTCCTTCCCCAACCCTCTAAATAGGAAGGAAAGGAAACTTCATTCTTTGGAAATCAACAGGCAGCTAAGATTCTGTTTGGACAAAAATAAATCCATTCAGAAAACCAATCAACTGTGTCCTTTATGGACTCCAAACTGGGCCAACCTGTATACAAATAAACCATTGCAAGTTGGATATTCTAAGGTAATTTCCTTTTGCTACTTCCATCATGGCAAAGCCTTTCATGCCCTCGAGCTCATTCTGCAATGCAGTGGCATCCTCTGGACCCTTCAATAATGGGGTGGATGCCAGGTTCATTTTTAACACCACTACTCCGTCATCTTTACAAACTTTCACTGAACACTACAATAGTGATATCATTCTAGGTCTAGATCTGGTGGGTGTCTGAGCTGCATGCCCTTATGGCTGTCGCCCACTTCCCTATTTTGGTTTTTCATAAGGAAAGGGTGTCTTGTCGTACTAATCCTTATGTCCAAGGTGGTTAATGAGTTCTCTCATAATCAATCTTTTCATTTGCCCACTTTTTTCCCTTTTCAAAAGTTTGCTAGTAACAAGGTTCTTCACACTTTGGATTTACATAGATGACTCTGATATTTGGATAAGACTAAAGCCTTTCATAAATCTGAGCAGTTTTTTTGTTTCCTTTCATCCAGGGTTCTTAGGTTTGGCTATTTCTAAGCAAACCTTTTTTTTTTCCTTTGGTATCTTGAGCCATTTCCTTTTGTTACTCCTTTCATGGGAAAAGCCTTCCTCCTGTTAACGGTCGTTCTGCCAGGGCTATGACTTCTGCTGGTGCTCTTTTCAAGGGTTTGAATATACTACCACCATCCTTCAGGCAGTTACTTGGACTTCTGTGCATACTTTTATCAAGAACTGTAATTTGGATGTTGTTTCTAGGGCTAGAGCCAAATTTGACAGCACTATCGTGCATGGTTTTCTTGAGGGCTCTGCTGGGCTTTCCTCCTCCCAATTTTCTTTCTAAGCTTTTGTACTGCCCCTACTGTAAGGAATACTGCAACAGTGATATGAAGGGACATAGTACAGTTATGTAAAATCTTACCATAACAGTAGATGTCCTCTTCACTGTTGCAGTATTCACTCTCTCCCTGTTTCTTTCTCCTTCTGGATGCCCATTTTACTCCTTTCTTCTTGGACAGTTTTTCCACCCAGGGATCTTTAGATGTTCTTCGTGTTTCACTGTTGCAGTCATCATATTTTGGTTATCCCTGCCAGGGTAGCCCTCGGCTGGCCTGAATACCAGAGGCTTAGTATTTCTGCATCGGCTGCTGTCACTTCAGGACTGACGTCAGGTTGTCAGTAGTATAAAGTAAGGCAGCCAACGCCATTACATCAGTCTTTCTTGCCATGGAGCCCAAAGCAGAAGCATTTCACATTTGTGCCAGTCGGCTGCTACCTGAGTTTCGGCTACCGAATTGAAGTTGAAGTCTTCTAAAGCTAAGTACAATTGTCTCGCCTGTGGGAAGCAAGTTCCACACCGAGACTTTCATTCTTACTGCGTCACTTGTTTAGGCCCAGACCACGATGTCCCCCCGTTGTCACTTCTGTGATTTGTTCATCGCCAGAACTATCTATCGTCGGGCCCTCATTGTAGCTAGATATTTTCGCTTACAGTCCTCGAACTCCGATATGGCTTCGGTAAGCCATCAACAGCAGATCTTCCACAAAAAGTAAAGATAAAGACAGAGACAGACCGCACAGGTCCAAAACTACCAATGGCGCACCCGTTAAGCTAGTTGTCGGTTCTCCAGTCCTCAGTGAGGTGCTTTCGCAGTCCCTGATGCCCTCTTCTGTGGATTCGCAGGCCACTACCAAGACCCTTTCGGAGTCTGGAATGCCGCAAAGCTGTTTTTCGACTAAGGATCCTGTGGTCATCTCTACCTTGGATGGGTTTGGAGCCGCTGAGCAGGCACCGGCTTCCGAGGAAGTCTTTCACACTACCGATTCTCAACACAAACATAAGTCTTCTTTCACCACTGCTGTTTTTTTCAAAAATGAGAGTTCCTTAGGCCCAGTGTACAAACCACACCCAAGAAACTGATGACCCAATCTCAGGCACCTGCTTCCCTGCCTCAGTCTCAAATGCTTAAAATGGCGGAAGACCTTATACTGATCAGTGGAAGCCAAGCTACCCCTTCCAAAAGGAAAAGAGATCTGTCCCCTGTAGTTTTGTCTGAACAAGAGTCAGATGACTTGTGATGCATTTGAATATGAAAACATGCAACACCTCTCTACTTATGAGGATTCGGATGCATAGGATTCCATCCTTTCAGCCTCCCCCCAGAAGATTTTTCCTTTGGGGAAACCCTTCATACCTTAAGGGAGCATTTCCAGTGGGAGAGTCAGGACTACAGTCAGTCAAAAAAAAAAAAAAAAAAATACTCAGGGAATTCTTAGATCTTCCACAGCACAGACCATTGGCCATCCCTGAGTCCTGGATGTTGTGGAGGATGTTTTCCTGGAATCCAGCTTGACTCCTAATGCCCTCCCTCCTGCAACTCCAGATCAATCTGCTAACCTCAGCAAACAGGTTCTAGATGTCATATGTGAGGCCAGATGCCCTAGAACTATAAAGTCTTGTGCTGACAAATGGAAAAAGGTTCTGCACCTGGATTCAGGCTAAGGGAACCAGTACGGCACAGCCCTCACTCCCTCTCATCCTGGATTACTTAGCTGACCTACTACACAGTGGCCTCTCTTTCTCCTCAATAAAAATTCATGCCTCTACAATCTCTGCTCATTTCCCCACTGAGCAGCCCCTTTTCTCACACCTTTTGATCAACCAGTTCCTAAGAGTGTCTAGCAACTTGAGGCTACCCAGAAGAGCACCAACCCCAGCTTGGGACCTTAACTTTGTGTTGGAAAAGCTCATCATGCCCCCTTTTTAACCAGCTTCTTCTGCAGAGCTAAAATTTCTCTCCTGGAAAACGGCTTTCCTTCTGGCCATCACTTCAGCCAGAAGAGTCTCTGAGTTGCAAGCGCTCATGGCTGTGGAATCCTTCATCTTCTATGCTGACAGGGTATCCCTCAGAACTAACCCATCCTTCATGGCCAAGGTGGTGTCCAGTGTGTATCTCATCCAGTCCATTATTTTGCCCACCTTTTTTCTTACTCCCCAGAACAAGGGGGAAAGGATCCTAGATGTGCACAGACAGCTCAGATTCTACCTAGACAGGACTAAATCCTTCAGAAAGTCTGATCAATTGCTGGATGATGTTCATCATGTTACCCTGCTGCAGTCATCGCACTTTGGTTATCCTATCGTCAGGCGGTCCCGCAGTCCGCCTGAGTTCCAAAGTCCTGGTCCGGCATCGGATGTAGTCGCTTCTTCTTTGACGTCATTGCGACAGGGGTATATAAGCAACATCCGACGCAGTTTTCTCCAGCCTTTCTTGCCACGCGGTACCCGAAGCAGATCGCAAGTGCCGGTCGGCCGACACCTGAGATTTTCAAATCGAATTTCAGTCCGAAGTCGTCAAAGCTAAGTACCCCGTTGGGGAACCTTTTCTTGCCTCAGTCCGATGTCAGAAAAAGTTAACAATTGTATTTCTTGTGGGGAAGCAAATACCTCATAAGGACTTTCATTCTTATTGTATACCTTGCCTAGGCCCAGACCACAACGTCACTAGTTGTCGGTTTTGTGCTAGGTTCAATAAGCGAACTATAAAGCGACGCTTTGATTTTGCTCAACACTACGGTAGGAAATTTAATTATACTATGCCGTTGGAGCAACAGACTACTGGCGTGCATAAAAAACGCAAAGATAGACAGGCAGCCTAGATCCAAGCCAGACTCCGAGGCCTCAGCTGGGCCGG
This sequence comes from Protopterus annectens, assembly GCF_019279795.1. Classification (NCBI taxonomy): domain Eukaryota; kingdom Metazoa; phylum Chordata; order Ceratodontiformes; family Protopteridae; genus Protopterus; species Protopterus annectens. The sequence goes on from NC_056741.1 coordinate 153,575,210, forward strand.
TCGCCGGTTCTCCGGTTATCAGTGAGGCGCCTACGCAGCACCTGACTACCGCAGAATTGGACCCCCAGGCCACTTTGGATTCTCAAGCAGAGAGTACTAGGCCGACGCAGCCATTTTCTTTAGGCCCTACCGACAACATTGCAGAAGGAGAAGCCGGTGCTGTGGAAACACCTTCGGCTACAGAAGGTGTCTTCAGACCGACAACTCTCACCATAAAATCTTATGCTAAGCTTAAGACTCCTTTAAAATCTAAAAAGACTGTACATCAGTCTCCAGTTCAAGCCCCATGCCTAAGAAACAGATGCTTAAGATGGCTGAAGATTTGATTACTCTGATCAGGGGTTCCCAACCCCCCCCCCAGACAAAAGGCCAAGACAAGAGGAGGATTATGCCTCTTCTGATCAAGTGTCATTTCCTCAGACTCCTCTGAGGAACAGGATTACTCTTTTTCCCCCTTATGAAGATTCTGATGCTGAAGATTCCATTCCCTCAGCATCTCCCCCTGAAGACTATTCCTTTGGGGAAACCTTACATACCATGAGGGAACACTTCCACTGGGAAGGTCAGGACTACTCCGACTCAAAGAAAAGGCTCCGAGAGTTTCTTTTACTTCCCCAGCACAGGCCACTTGCTATCCCTCCAGTTTTAGACATTGTGGATGATGTTTATTTAGAATCTAGTCTAAATCCAAATTCTCTGCCTCCTGCTTCAGCCAAACCAGACGGATACTATAGAGTGACTGATTCACACAAATTCCTTTACAAAAGCCCTGTTGCTGACCCAGGGACAATCTCCTAGGGTCCCAAAGGGGCTAAGGCTTCTATGGCTAAAAATCCTGTGCCCTCAGAAAGGGACTCCAGAGCACTAGATAGGTGGGGGAAGAAGGTTTACACCTCAGCTACTCTTGCTATGAGAGCACTAAATTGTCAATTTCACATGCTGAAATATCAACAGTTCCTAATGTCTCAATTAAAACAAAAGATGAGTACACACTCTCAACAGTCTGAATTCAAGGAAATGCAGGATCTGTTGCATGCAGCTGAACAGGTGGGCAAACCTACTTTACAATGTGGATTTGATTCCTTGGAAGCTTCCTGTAGAGCAGTTGTTACTGGGTCTGTCATACGTAGGCATGCTTGGTTAAAGGAACAAACTCTGCCTGATCATGTTAAAGCAAAGTTACTAGATGCACTTTTACAACAGGATGTCTTATTTGGGGTTAAAGCAGAAGAGGTATTAAAGAAAAAGGAGGATAAGGCAAAGTCTATGCAGATGGTCAAAGATTTCTTACAGGTACAACCCCCTCATTTCAGCAGAAATTGGCCAACAAAAAATTGGTCCTTTCCAGCTTCTGACAGACCACAGAGAGGTAAATACAGACGCCCAAGGGGCAGAGATCAAACACAAATCCCTTACAAACCTTGCCAATGGGGCACTGCAACACAAAAGGGAGGAGAAGACAGGCCCCAAACTACTAGAAGACAAACACAATGACTTAACCCTCAATCTGCCGAGCAAAGCTCTCTTGGCAGCTCCCTTGGGAGGAAAACTAGCACTTTTTGCAGACAACTGACGCATCATCACAAAGGACAAATGGGTCCTTGACATTATCTCACAAGGATACAGATTCCATTTCCACACTTTGCCAAGAAGAAAAGGAATGCCAAACCTGCCAAGAAGAAAAGGAATGCCAAACCTGCCACAAAATCAATGGGCAGAGGCACAAAAACAAACTGCAGCTCTCATGGGCATGAGAGGCATTCAATTGGTACCTACACAGGAGCAAGGCCAAGGATTTTACTCAAGGCTCTTTCTAGTCCCCAGAAAGGACAATGCATGGAGTCCCATTCTGGACCTTTCAATTCTAAATACCTACTTGCAAGTGCCCAAATTCAAGATGCTAACACTACAGCAGCTTCTTCCCATGTTGGGCAAGAAGGCTTGGCTAGTAACGTTGGACCTCAAGGAGACGTACCTGCATGTCCCTATCAGACAAAATTGCAGAAGATACCTCCGTTTCATTGCAGGTTCAACCCATTACCAATTCTCTGCACTGCCCTATGGCTTATCTACTGCATCCAGGGTCTTCACAAAATGCCTGGCACCAGTAATTGCATACTGCAGACAAAGAGGAATTCAAATATACCCATACCTGGACGACTGCCTCATCCAAGCAGAAAGCAAGGACATTCTCTTACAACATCTGGCGTTTGTCAAACACCTTGTAAGTTGCCTAGGGTACACAGTAAATGAAAAGAAATCAAAACTAGTGCCCTCACAAAACATGATATTCCTGGGTGCCAGCTTGAATACAACGGCCCAGATGGCTTATCTCACGCCAGACAAGCAACTACAACTAACTCAATACTTCAAAATAATGGCAACAAAGACCCAACTCCCTGCAAAAAAAATTCTGCAGGCCTTGGGATTCATGGCATCTTGCATACTACTAATACCATTTGCAAAACTGCATATGAGGAAGTTACAATGGTACCTGAAAAGCGTATGGACTCAACACAGCCACAGCTTGGAAACAATGATACCTCTCATTCCCTGCCTTCAACAGGAGTGTCTGTGGTGGTCACACGCATGTCACCTCAACAAGGGTCAGCCTTTCACCTTACTCCCAGCCAGGCATACTCTGACAACAGATGCATCGGACTATGCCTGGGGGGCACACATGGCAGGACAGTGCGTTCAAGGCAAATGGACTACAGATCAAAGAAATCTGCACATCAATCAAAAAGAAATGCTAGCTGTACAGAATGCTCTGACCGCCTTCAAGGACCTCTTACAACCAGGACAACTTATGATAAGGACAGACAATACCACAGTAATGTGGTACATAAACAAGCAGGGGGGTACACACTCCTTCCCTCTATGCAGACAAGCCAGAAAAAAAGAACACATTGGCAGACGACCTAAGCAGGAACATCATGGATCCCCACGAGTGGAAACTGGATCCACAAGTATTTGCAATGATAACTCAAAAATGGGGGCGCCCAGACATAGACTTATTTGCCAAACCCCAAAACAATCAGTTATCAAAATTTTGCACAAGGACATTCCACCATCAAGCTTGGAAAGTGGACGCACTCTCATTCAATTGGAAAATGTTGACAGTATATGCCTTCCCTCCATTGCCCCTCCTAACAAAGGTGCTGCAGAAGGTCAAAATGGAGAGACCACGAATGATACTCATTGCCCCAGACTGGCCACGCCAGCACTGGTATCCACTACTAAGCAACATGGCCCACGGCCCACCATGGATTTTACCACAAATTCCTCATCTGCTCACACAGCAAGACAGTCTGATTCTACACAGCCAGCTCAAGACCTTAAATCTGGCTGCATGGCAAATCACCTAAACAAACAGCAAGTTCCTCTTACACAAGCTGATGTTAATCGTGCATACAGCTGCAGTCATAACAGATGGGTTTTCCTGCCGTCAGGCGGGTCCTCGGTCGGCCGAATTCCAAAGTCTAGGTCCGGTGTCGGATGTCGTCGCTTCTTCCCTGACGTCAGTGCGACAGGGGTATAAAAGAACCAGCCAACACCATTTTCTTCAGTCTTTCTTGCCGCGCGGTGCCCGAAGCAGAAGCAGTTCGCAAGTGCCGGTCGGCCAGCTCCTGAGATTACGAATATTTTTCAACCGAAGTCTTCTTGAAAGCCAAGTACCCGGTTGGGGAAACTTTTCTTGCCTCAGACCGATGTCAGACAAAGTTAATAATTGCATTTCATGTGGGAAGCAAATACCGCATAAGGATTTTCATTCCCTCTGCATTCCTTGCTTAGGCCCAGACCACGACGTCTCGGCCTGTCGTTTTTGTGCTGCATTCAACAGACGCACTATTAAGCGTCGGGCGGAGTTCGCCCAACACTATTTTGGCAAAAAGTTTAATTACATTATGTCGTCGGATACTCCGACTCCAGTTTTGAGTTAAAGACGCAAAGATAAGGACCGGCATACGAGGTCCGCGACTTCTACCGACACCACGCCAAAGCCAACTACAGGTGGTCCGGTTCTCAGTGAGGCGCCTACGCAGCCCCTGACTACCGATGACACTTCATTGGCGGTGTCTTCAGTGCCCGAGGTCGCAGGCTCCTCGGCCCACACCCCGACTACAGATACCGAAGCCACTCTTGGCGGTGAAACTCAGAGTTTAGACAGGCCTGCCACCTCTCAAGGTGTCTTCAGGCCTTCCTCTTTTTCCATCAAGGCTTTCACTAAGTCTAAAGCAGCCATGCATACTAAGAGACAGGCTCCACAGGGCCCCTCTCAAGGCCCCATGCCTAAAAAGCAGATGCTCAAAATGGCTGAGGATTTGATTACTCTTATCAGGGGTTCTCAACCCCCCCCCCCGGACAAAAGGCCCAGAGTGGAGGAAGAATCCCCTTCCTCGGACCAGGCCTCAATTATTTCAGAACATTCTGAAGACCAGGAACATTCATACTCCCCTTTTGAAGATTCTGATGCAGAGGAGTCCATTCCCTCTGTCTCCCCCCCTGAGGATTACTCTTTTGGGGAAACCTTACATACCTTGAGGGAACACTTCCACTGGGAAGGCCAAGAGTACTCAGACTCCAAGAAAAGGCTTAGGAATTTTCTCTTGCTCCCTCAGCACAGGGCTCTGGCTATACCTCCTGTCTTAGACATACTAGATGATGTGTATTCGGAGGCCTGCCTTAATCCAGATTCTTTACCTCCAGCTCAAGTCAAGCCTGACAGGTATTACCGGGTTCCTGATTCACACCAATTCCTATACAAAAGCCATGCGGCTGACCCAGAAACTATTTCACAGGGTCCCAAGGGAATTAAGGCCTCCACTGCTTAAAATCCATTACCTTCAGAGAGAGATTCCAGAGCTTTAGAAAGGTGGGGGAAGAGGGTATACCCCTCGGCCACCTTAACCATGAGGGCACTAAACTGTCAGTTCCATATGTTAAAGTACCAACAGTTTCTGTTATCACAGTTGAAAAGCAAAATGTCACAACCTGAACAACCAGACTTGAAGGAGTTGCAGGATTTGTTACATAGTGCAGAACAAGTGGGTAAACATAACTTGCAATGTGGTTTTGATGCTTTAGAGGTCTCATGTAGAGCTGCTGTTACAGGATCAGTCATACGTAGACATGCTTGGCTCAAAGAGCAAACCTTACCAGATCATGTTAAAGCTAAATTACTGGATGCACCTCTGCAAAAAGATGTATTGTTTGGTGTTAAAGCTGAGGAGGTATTAAAGAAAATGGAGGAAAAGGCAAAATCAATGCAAACAGTGAAAGATTTCCTACAGGTACAACCACCACGTTTCAGTAGAAATTGGCCTTCAAAAAATTGGTCCTTTCCAGCCACGGACAGACCCCAAAGAGGTAGATGCAGGCGCCCGAGGGGTAGAGGGCAATCTCAAGGATCGTTTAGAGGCAGACAATGGCAAACACATACACAAAGAGGTGGTGAGGATAGCTCACAGCCATTCAGAAAGCAGAACCAATGACTTTCCCCTTTGCATGCCAAGCAAGGCTCAAATGGCAGCACCTTTAGGCGGAAAACTGGCATTATTTTCAAAAATTGGCATATTGTCACAAAGACAAATGGATCCTGGACATTATAGACAGAGGCTACAGATTCCACTTTCACACCCTTCCAAAATGAGAGGCATGCCAAACCTGCCACACAATCAAAGGGCAGAGGCACAAAACAAATTTCACATCTCATAGACATGAAAGCTATTCAAGAGGTACCTGCACAAGAACAGGGTCAAGGTTTTTATTCAGACTATTCCTGGTACCAAGGAAGGGCAAAGATTGGAGACCTATTTTGGACCTATCCATCCTAAACACATTTTTATTCGTGCCAAAATTTAAGATGCTCACATTACAGCAGCTTCTTCCCATGCTGGGCAAAGGAGTCTTGGCTGGTAACATTGGACCTCAAGGAGGCATACCTGCATGTCCCAATCAGACAAGATTGCAGAAGATACCTCAGATTTCTTGCAGGTTCAACACATTATCAATTCTCTGCATTGCCCTTTGGCTTATCTACTGCGCCCAGAGTATTCACAAAATGCCTGGCATCAGTAATTGCCTACTGCAGACTTCAAGGGATACAAATATACCCATATTTGGACGACTGCCTGATCCAAGCGGACAGCAAGCACATACTTCTGAAACATCTGGCGTTTGTAATAATGTTGAATTCTCTGGGATACACAGTCAACAAAAAGAAATCAAGTCTAATTCCCTCTCAAACAATAATTTTCCTGGGTGCCAACTTGGATACAAACACCCAGATGGCCTACCTCACGCCAGAGAAACAAGGGCAACTAACTCAATACTTCAGAAAACTGGCAACTTTCACCAGGCTGACTGCAAGGAAAATCCTGCAGGCTCTGGGATTCATGGCATCTTGCATCCTACTAATCCCATGTGCAAAGCTGCATATGAGGAAACTTCAATGGTACCTAAAAAACCTATGGTCTCAACACAGCCACAGTTTGGAAACAATAATACCACTGATTCCATGTCGTCAAAAGGAATTTCTGTGGTGGGTTCAAGCATGCCAAAGAAACACAGGTCTCCCATTCTGCAAGCCTCAAGCAAATCAAGTCATCACAACAGATGCCTCGGATTATGCCTGGGCGACATGACAGATCGGTGCATTCAGGGCAAATGGTCCCAAAAAGAAAAGCACCTACACATCAATCAAAAGGAAATGCTAGCAGTAATAAATGCTATTATAGCTTTCAAAGACCTACTGCATCCAGGCCAGCTATTGATAAGGACAGACAACACCACAGTAATGTGGTACATAAACAGGGAGGAACCCATTCATACCCCCTATGCAGGCTAGCCATGTCTCTTTGGAACATGGCCCTGGAATTACAAATCGAGCTTCAAGCACAGTTCCTGCCAGGCAAGGAAAACACGCTGGCAGACAACCTAAGCAGAAATATGACAGATCCACATGAATGGAAGTTGCATCCTCAAGTTTTTTCAAAGATAATTCAAGCATGGGGAAGGCCAGACATAGATCTCTTTGCCTACCACAGAAATCACCAATTGGCAAAATTCTGCTCCAGGACCTTTCATCCACAGGCCTGGAAAGTGGACGCACTCTCTTTCAGTTGGACAACAATGACAGTTTATGCCTTTCTACCTCTTCCTCTGCTGCCCAAAGTTCTATTAAAAACCAGAGCAGACAGACCAAAGATGATTCTCATTGCTCCAGACTGGCCAAGACAACACTGGTACCCACTCCTGAGGAGCCTGACGCATTCCCCACCATGGATCCTGCCTCTAATGCCTCTTCTACTGACTCAGCACAACTTCAGACCTCTTCACAGTCAGCTGAAAACTCTCAATCTAGCCGCATGGAAGATTCCTTAAAATCACAACAGACCCTACTCTCCAAGGAGGTGCAGGATGTCATTTTGGAGGCCAGAAGACCTTCTACTAGAAAAGCCTACTCCGCAAAATGGAAACGGTTTTGTGCCTGGAATGAGAAAAAGGGCCAGAATCCTGGAATACTGAATTTTCCTCAAATATTACAGTACCTAGCTGAGATGCTAAGCAGAGGACTTTCATTCTCCTCCATCAAAATCCATGCCTCAGCCATTTCTGTGGAATACAACACTGATCCTCCTTTATTCCCTCACCCCCTCTTAAGACAGTTCCTCAGAGGGGCTAAGAATATAAAACCCCCAAGGAAACAACCAGTACCTGCTTGGGACCTCAATTTCATTCTAGAAAAACTGACTTTGCCTCCTTTTGAGCCAGCTGCTTCAACAGAACTGCAATATTTTTCCTGGAAAACAGCCTTCCTGCTGGCTATCACCTCAGCTCGCAGGGTTTCGGAACTACAAGCCCTCATGGCTGTGCAGCCTTTGATCATTTTCCATCAGGACAGAGTTTCCTTACGTACAAATCCTTCCTTTATGCCAAAGGTAGTATCCAGGGTAGCCTTGAATCAGGCTATCCACTTACCTACCTTTTACCCCAATCCTCAAAACAAAGGGGAGAGACAACTACATTCCTTGGACATTCACAGACAGCTACGTTATTATTTGGACAGAACAAAGCCTTTCAGAAAATCAGAGCAACTCTGTGTCCTATGCTACAGGAGCTCAAGGGAAGCCTATTTCCAAATAGACAATCTCAAAATGGATAGCCCACTGCATATGATTTTGTTACTCTTTTCATGGTAAAACTGTACCTGCAGGCATCAGATCTCACTCCACAAGGGCCACAGCTACCTCTGCAGCTTTCCTCAGGGGGGTTCCTACCAAAGATATTTTGGAAGCTGCCACTTGGAGTTCTGTACATACTTTCTCCAAGCACTATCACCTACCATTATACTCCAAATCTAGAGCAGGCTTTGCCACTGCAGTCTTGCAGGGCATCCTGGCTCCTCCTAGTTCCACCTAGTGCCTACCACCTCTTCTTTAGCTTTGGTATTCTACCCATCTGTTATGACTGCAGCTGTATGCACGATGAACATAGTACAGTTTTGTACCTACCATAAATGTAGATGTTCGAGTGCTAATACAGCTGCAGTCCAGGTTTCCCCCCCTCCTTCCCCTCTGGGACAGGCCTAATGGCTAACACCTCCTCATACAACCTGATTGGGGTATTCTTTTATGGTGTATTTGCTTGCAACTACTGTTTTTTGATTATACTGCATTGCATTATTACATAAATTTATGTATTGCCTTCCTTCTGGGGGCACCTGACATCTGGGGCAAGAAAAACTGAAGAAAATGGCGTCGGCTGGTTCTTTTATACCGCTGTCGCACTGACGTCAGGGAAGAAGCGACGACATCCGACGCCGGACCTAGACTTTGGAATTTGGCCGACTGAGGACCCGCCTGACGGCAGGAAAACCCATCTGTTATGACTGCAGCTGTATTAGCACTCGAACATCTACATTTATGGTAGGTACAAAACTGTACTTTATGGATGTCATTCTGGAGGCCAGGAGGCCCAGCACCAGGAAAGCCTACTCAGACAAATGGAAAAGATTTTGCGCCTGGAACCAAGCTAAAGGCCAAAATCCCCTTGAGCCAAACATACCTCAGATTCTACAATATTTAACTGAAATGTTACACAAAGGGCTTTCCTTTTCATCTATTAAAATACACGCCTTGGCTATTTCAGCGCACTACAACACGGATCCTCCCTTATTTTCACATCCACTTCTAAGGCAGTACCTCTGAGGGGCCAAAAATATAAGGCCTCCCAGGAGAGCACCAATGCCAACTTGGGACCTCAACTTTATTTTGGAAAAACTTACGCTACCACCTTTTGAGCCAGCTTTCTCAGCAGATTTAAAGTTTATATCATGGAAAACTGCCGTGCTGCTAGCAATTACTTCAGCCAGAAGAGTCTCAAAGCTACAGGCACTAATGGCAGTAGAGCCTTTCCTCATTTTTCATCAAGATAGAGTTTCTCTACGAACTAACCCCTCCTTTATGCCTAAGGTGGTATCCAGTGTGGCTCTAAATCAAACCATCCATTTACCCACCTTTTTCCCAAATCCACAGAACAAAGGAGAAAGACTCCTGCACTCCTTGGACATTCACAGGCAACTATGTTACTACTTGGATAAAACTAAGGCCTTCAGAAAATCTGACCAGCTCTTTGTATCCTATGCTACAGCATCACAAGGAAAGGCTATCTCAAAACAGACCATTTCTAAATGGATAGGACATTGCATACGTTTTTGCTACACCCACCATGGAAAACCAGTTCCTGCAAGCATAAGGCCCCCACTCCACCAGGGCAGCAGCTACATCTACAACCTTCCTCAGGGGGGTGCCAACCAAGGATATTCTGGAAGCTGCAATTTGGAGTTCAGTACACACCTTCACCTTCACCAAATACTGTCACTTAACACTTTACTCTAAGACTAGAGCTAGCTTCGCCACTGCAGTTCTGCAGGGCCTACTAGCCTCTTCTAACCCTGTTTGACTCCACCTCCCATCCTTAGCTTTGGGATTCAACCCAAGTGTGATGACTGCAGCAGGGTAACACGATGAACATAGTACAGTTTTGTACCTACCATAAATGTAGATGTTCGAGTGTTCACCCTGCTGCAGTCCAGGTTACCCTCCCTCCATCCCCTCTGATCTTACTGAGACCTTTTCTGTGCCTTTAAATCTGATACAACCTTTGTGGTGTATTTGCTTATAGCTGGAGGTGTCTTTTGTTTGTGCTTCACTTTTATTATTGGTACTGTATAGTGACCTCCTATTGGGGGGCACCTGACATCTGGGGCAAGAAAAACTGAAGAAAATGGTGTCAGATGCCTCTTACATACCCCTGTCGCACTGACGTCAGGGAAGAAGCGACGACATCCGATGCCGAACCAGGACTTTGGAACTCAGGCCGACTGTGGGACTGCCTGACGATAGGATAACCCAAGTGTGATGACTGCAGCAGGGTGAACACTCGAACATCTACATTTATGGTGGGTACAAAACTGTACTTTCTTCGTGTTTCACTGTTGCAGTCATTACATTTGAGTAATCCTGCTGGCAGTTTGCCCTCAGTCGGCCTGAATTCCAAAGTCTTGGGTCCTGCGTCGGCTGCTGTCACCCCTTCCCTGACGTCAGGTCGTCAGGGGTATAAAAGAAGCAGCCAACGCCATTTTCTTCAGTCTTTCTTGCCGCGTGGTGCCAGAAGCAGAAGCAGTTCGCAAGTGCTGGTCGGCCAACTCCTGAGATTTTCATGTTAGAGTTTCAGACCCGAAGTCTTCAGTAAAGCTAAGTACCCCATTGGGGAAACTTTTTTTCTTGCTCCAGACCGATGTCAGAAAAATCCCAATAAAAAACGTACTGAGAAATAGTATGCACGGAATCCCCAATAAGTGCACCCTCACCTTGTTGTTACAAATGTAAGCTCACGCTTCGTTCGTTTGTAAAAATCCAACACTTTATGCCCAAAACAGGATAAATGTAGAAAATATCCAACTGAATCTAATAAAACAAAAGATTTCAATAATCCATAATAATGTGAAACAGTAGTTAAGCGCTTTCACCCGAGAGTCGGGCTTCTTCAGAACACTGTATTAGAAAAGAAAAAATGCCTTAAATAGATTTTTTGGCGCCAACAATGTTTCAAAATATTAAAGGGACAGTGCTGTTGTTATACTTAAAATAAATGTTTGCATTCACTTCAATACCCTAAGCGATCTCTATTAACATAAAATGCCCTTAAAAAACTTCTAAAAAGATGCACAATTATATAAATATGTAATTCAATGTGGAACACAACTGATAAAATACATGACAAATCATTCCGATAACATTGTAAACCTTCAATATACAAATACCATGTACTCCATATGTCAAAACCATACTATGACCTAACAATAGTCTAACCTTTCATAATATTATAGTGTAAAACTACTGACAATTAATATTTTTTTCTTTCTTTAGGCATAATTGTAAGTATGGATTTGGTGTGCCTTAATAAACCTAAAACGCTGTTGAAGCTTGCGCTAGGCTTTTATTAATTTACAATCAAAACCTATCAGATCGTGCCCCTAAAAGACTAAAGACCACTTAAAAGTGTAACCATAACATACTATTGGCCACACAGAGCCTGTAACAACTTATTTTCAAAAATGTGAAATGGAAATAAAAGAATGTACTAATTATGACCATGAATGGCCATTGAGTGGATGCGTTCTCTGACTGTATATCTAACTAACTATATGCTAACACCGGCAGGCAGTGGACGGTGTTCCATTATAAAACTAATGACCAAGTTGAAGCTACAGCACGCCCAGCAGGAATATTGGAAACTACATCTACCTATACTATGCTTTTAATAAGATCTACAATAAATACATAGCTAATTACTTATTTAAGCGGCTGGGTAATGCCTTTAGCATCTTGCTAACCACAAGGAAGCTTATGTCATATTTTGTAATAATAAATGTGCTGCCTCCTAGTTCAAAGCCTAGTGTAAATTATGAGCCTGCTACCAGCCCTAACTCTCACCAAGTGATAAAATATAGCAATCCTGATATTTTCTATGCGTTGTTCCTGATTTTGGCTGTACTGTTTTTTACATACATTTTTGACTGAGTATGTCCTTAAGCTCATGAGTTATATGTTGCCCTACTGAGCCTTCAGAATATAGCCTGCTTGTAAATTGATATAACAGAATTATAAGCTCTCTCAGGATACTAGTAACATAGTACATAAAAGTGAATGTACATTGTCTGTTTTTTCTCTCAACTTTGTACTAACTAAAGTACTTATGTTAATGCTAGCTTCTTGCTACTCACCACCACTGTTGTCTCTCTCTCTTTCTCTCCCACAAGTACCCTGCTCTACTCTGTGCTGTTCCAGCCGATATTTTTCTGAGAACCTACCTTCCAGCCTATATTTTCCGAGAACCTACCTACATGGAAACAAAGGACCCTTTCAACAATAAACTGTGGTGTCATCTCTCAGCCTCTACTCCCTGCTCCCTCTCTCAAGGAAAATAAAATAAACGTATGTTACCGATGTCCTGCCTGTAAAATTTACTACCGTCCGCTGTTATTTCAGGGGTTCTAAAGCTCGCCCTGAGCCCGGTCAGCCAGCAGCCTCTTACCCCCCCCAAACTAGCTACCTTAGTAAACAAATCTCCTACACCACCTCTCAGTACCCCTCTTACTAATTTTTCTCACTTCCCTAAATTATCAAGAGCCTACCCTCCCCACTATAGTTAATTGTAATACCAGCTTTGCCCAGTAGGTGGCACCCCTGTTCCATCTAAACTTTTCTCCTGCTTATCTATTTCACATTCTGCCGTTATTACTCTATACTTCTATTAAACTGAACTACTCTTAACACTTCACACTGTACCCTTTTTCTTACTTATTACACTCTCCTGTTCTATAACAGCCTCCCTACCTATCTGTGTTCCTTCCCACTTTAGACTTGCTTACCTTTCCTTCAGTTATCAGCTCTGCTGACTGATTGTCTCTCCTCCAGCTGCTCCATTGCCAATTTCTACTCGCTCCGTTCGCCCTGCTGGCTCACTCCGCTCCCCTACCCTACCCCCAAATCCCACACACCCCCAGTACATCTACACTTATACTTACCAGACCACTCCTACTTTCTGTCTACTGTTTACACCCCACCCCTTTCTCCACCTTCTTCCTCTCTACGTATCACACTCCTTCCCTTTCACCATCATCTTCCCCCTCCCCCTATAATCCATCTACTCATACCACCCTTCTTACTGAACACAAAACTAAGCCCTACTACCTAAACTACATATTCTAATTTATCAGCCTCAACATGCTTGCTAAACTAACATCATTCTCAATCCAACTACTACTAATACTAAACCTTACTTACATCCATCACCTCATTCAGCCCAACTCCATAAGTCACACACCACTACTTCACTCAACCAGCTCACTCCCTTCAACTCACTCACACTCATTTGTCTCAATCTCCCCTGCACTGTATCCCATAAAGACCCATCTATTTTTTAACTACAAACTAAGCTCTACTTATAAACCCTTTAGCCCCTCTCTAACCTCCAATATCCACATAAACCCAACAACATACAAGATACAAACAAGACAATCCAAACACCCCACCAACATTATCCAACTCCTATCAACCATACTTCTATCAGGAGATATACACCCTAACCCAGGCCCAAACACCACTTACCCTACATCTAAATCCATCCTATTAGCTTCTCTAAATGCCCGAAGCATAGCTAACAAAATCCCCAATCTTCATGCCTGGCTTCACCACAACAAGCCTGACATCCTAGCTGTTTCGGAAACCTGGTTAAAACCTCATATAAAATATGCTGAAATAGTACCATCAAATTACTCTATCATCAGAAAAGACCGGGTACAAAAAAGGGTGGGGGAGTTGCTCTACTTTACTCATCCTCCCTATCCATTACTCCCTATAACAAACCCATTCCTCAATTCTCCAATGCAGAATTTGTTCTAGCTCTATTTTCTTTAAATAAACACAAACACATTTGCATAGCATCACTTTACATCCCCCCTGGAGACAATATCTCAGTACTTGAGGATATCCTATCCTGGCTTTCTGCCAATATCACTAATGAAACTATTATCTTGGGAGACACAAATATTAATTGGTCTTCCATTCATTCACCTACACACCGCCTAAACATCAACCTTTATAAGTACTCTCAGCTCATCAACCTCCCTAATAGGCCCTCTAAAGACTTCTCCAGTGGAAGTATCCTAGACTGGATCTTAGTCTCTCACCCTCACAACTATAATGATAGTGGAACTCTTCCTAATTCCCTCAGTGACCACCTTCCCATTTACACCAGACGTCTTCCATCTCCATTACAAGTAACCCATAATTACATCAGCACTCGCTATCTAAAAAACTTAAACCCAATAGCCTTCTCTGACTCCCTAAAATCAATAAATTGGAACCCCCTAAAAACTCTACCCCTAGATAATGCTGTTGAACACTTCAATACAACTTTCCTAAAACTGCTGGATAGTTTTGCCCCCATAAAAACCAAAAGAATAAGAAACAAAACCACCCCCTGGCTAGCAAAAAACACAAAAACCGCTGTGCGACTCTGAGACAAAACATGGGCATGTTACCAAAGAAACAAAACTCCCACCACCCTTAATGAATTCAAAACACTTCGCAATAGAGTTAAAAAGCTTATCACAATTGACAAACAGAATTATTTCTCCTTACTCCAAAACAACCACAAAACCAATCCACAAAAATTCTGGAAAGGCATCACTACCCTCCTAAAACCTGGCTCAACAGAAAACCCAAGCCCAGACCCAAATGCACAAGATATAGATCTGGCTACCCAATTCAACTCATTTTTTATAGACTCTATTTCCAAACTAACCTCATCCTTCTCTAATAACACCTCAACCCCTACTTCTGCATCTTCCCTATCGTCACCCCCTTCATCTCCAGCCTCCCAACTCCCATCATTCTCCCTAAAACCTATTCCTACTTCTACCATAAGAAAACTCCTTCAAAAGCTTAAACCATGCTCCAATGCCCCCGATAACATTCCATCATCCTTCCTCAGCATAGCTGCCGAAGCCATTGCCTTCCCCATCAGCATCCTAATCAATCGCTCTATCCAAGAAGGTCTTGTACCAAAACTCTGGAAAAGGGCTTTCATCATTCCCCTGCACAAAGGAGGTAATAATAACAATATTATTAACTTTCGTCCCATCGCCATCCTCTCTCCTATATCAAAACTCCTAGAGAAATGTATCCATCTTCAACTCCTTCCCTGTCTCTTAGACAATAACTTACTAACTTCCACACAACACGGATTCAGACCAGGTCACAGTACCATGACTGCCCTCCTTTCCTTCCTGGAAACTGTAAATAAAGACAGAGATTCTGGCTCCACTGTATCTACCCTCTTTCTTGACCTCTCTAAGGCCTTTGATACTATCTCTCACAACCTTCTCCTTACTAAACTATCTAACCTAAACCTATCCCCTTCCTCTCTCAATTGGTTCACCAGCTATCTCTCTAACAGACAACAAGCTGTCAAGTGGAAAAAAGCCATCTCCTCTTTCCTTAACACACCCACTGGTGTCCCCCAAGGATCCATCTTGGGCCCTCTCCTTTTCAATATATTCATAAACGATTTCTTCCATTCAATTCCCCATGCTAAACTTATTCAATATGCAGATGATTCTACAATTATCTGTGCAGCCAGATCCATCCCCACTCTTTTAAATCTTAACTCGACGCCTTCTCTACCACAGAACAGTGGATGAAGGACAATCATCTAACACTCAATGCATCAAAAACCAAACTTATGGTATTTACCCCCTCAAAAACCACAACCTTTGATAGTAGACTATTCTCCATCACTAGCCAGAATAATACACCTCTCGAACTAGTATCTTAAACCAAACTTCTAAGTTTAAAACCATCCTTCTAAGTTGGGAACTGCTGATTGAGAGCCCAGTGTCTGTTATTCTTAAAGTGTATTAGTTCTGGTTTAGGCACTTGGGCTTCAGGCCAGTTATTTTACATTAAGAAGGTTTGTGGTCTGCACTCTTGTGGGAGAAGAGGCTGGACTCTGCCCTTCTGAGCTGGGAATTTCTGGTTAAAGGTTTATAGTGCCTGAATATTTGAACTGTATCTTACTGAAATTGGTACACCTTGTTTGCTGTAGCATAGACTAGATCCAGGCCTGCTGAATATCACTTCTGTGTCACTGTTAGATAGAGGCATAGTATACTAACCTCGAAAAAGGGCATAGCAAAATAAATTTAAAATGGGTGGCGAAAGCCAAACACATTCTGGCTAGGCTTATAAATGCCCTAGGGCAGATAGCCTAGTATGAACCTATGAACCTATGAACTACTAGGAGTCCAGATTGATGACCAGCTTAAATTCAAAAGCCACCTACTACTAAACATAAAAAAACCACCAAAAACTCGGCATGCTGTACCGTAACAATCAATTCCTCACTACATCTACAAAGATCACTCTTGCTACTACATTTCTCATCCCCTCTCTCCTGTATGGTGCCCCTCTCCTAACAAACCTACAATCATCTCTCAAAACTAAACTGTCCTCCTGTTATAATAAAATTGCCAAATTTGCCACCAGCCACAAATCATCTACCCATCACTGTGCATCTCTGCACGAACTCAATTGACTAGAGCTTCCTCACTATCTCTCATATACTCAGCTCACTTTTGCTCACAAACTAATTTTTCAACCCTCCCTCTGTCCCTCTCTCAACTCTACTTTTAAAATGCACATGCCACAAAGACTCCTAAGATCTAATAACCAAAACCTAATAGAGCTGTACAAACCCCTTCACTCTCCAGGACAAAACCTCCTATCCTATGCCCTGGCACGCATATGGAACTCACTTCCTCCCTCTATCCGTATCACCACCAACCTCCCTGCCTTTAAACAATCACTGCACTCACATTTAACATCCTCATGGGAATGCTCCTGCTCCCACCCCTCATAGCCTATTCCCCACCTCCTACAAACAACTATTTCATATATTACTAGACACCAAATTAAGCCAACTGTAACAACATCTTATCATTTGACAATCCCTACAATTCCACTCAAGGAGCTATATATTTACACAACAGCAATGCTTGCTCTTATACAGAACTTAACCTAAGAATCTTTATTTCATCTGCTCATATCTTAGTTTTCCTACAAAATAAAACCCATAAATTATCACTGTAACTGCTTAACCTTTGTTTTGTTTTTTCTGTAACCCACAAATGACTGAAATTGTAAACTGCTGTAATCTTTTTGTTACCATTGTTTAAAGCTCAATTTCGGGGCAAGAAAGGGAATGCCGCACTTAAAAGTTTTGACCTTCCACGAAGAATTTAAAGATATATTACCAGCACACCCTAATTTTGTAAGAAAGAGGGATATCAACTTCAAAGAGTTATTTGAAAGAAAATCTGTTTCCCTGGTTAATACCCGTAAAGCAAGGCTAGGTACTTTTAAGTGTGGGTCTTGTAACCAGTGCCACGCCATTATTAACGCTTCCACCCTCTTCATTCCCTCTAGGAATTTCAACATTAAATCCCATTGCTATTACAACTGTGGAAGCAAAGGAGTAGTATATTTAGGCTTTTGTGCCACCTGTTTAAGTTTCTATGTTGGTAAAACCGAGAGGTCACTTAGAAAAAGAATATACGAACATCTCTATGACTTAAGCAAGCACAAGGAATCGAATGCATTTTATAAGCATTCCCTTTCTTGCCCCGAAATTGATCTCAAATTTATTGTGCTAGAGCAAGTGATGCCCGATGCCAGGGGAGGCGATTGGGAAACAACTCTTGAGTACAAGGAACTTATATGGCAACTTAAGTTGGATGCAGGTAGACATCCTGGATTGAATGATAATATTAACATAAGCAGTGTTCTTAAATTGAGAAAGGCTCGACTATAACAAGTTATGTATACCTTTTTCTAAACAAATTCCCATGGGGAACATGACAAATAATTTGTTTTTTGTTTTAATTTATTTCATTTTATTTTATTTCATTTCATTTTATTTCATCTGCTTTTTGCAAATTATTCACATGTATACACATATACAAATATTTATTAATACATAAACATATACAACATTTTAAATATTTTCTTTATATATATATCTTTGAAACCAGTTTTATTGTTTTTTTCATTACTGTTGTATTTAAATGTTTTGATTTTTGAACAATATTAATTAATATGTTCTTCAGACCCAGTAGCCGTTTTCATTTTATTATTCTTTTTATTTTCATTTATTCCTATGGATTTGCTTCAACGCATTTTTAAAAAAACACGCATTTATTTTTGTGACACCAATGAGATGTTTCTGTTTTAAGTGCTTTAATGCAACATTGATTTTAATGCACCTGGTTTGTAATTCGACACTAATTAACCAATTAGCATTTTATCTAATGTATTTAAACTCCCTGTTGCACTTTTTATTTTAACTTGATAAAGCTCGGTAGTAACCGAGCGAAAGCACTTGTTTTTTACTGGTCTACAGTAAAGTATTAATTTGTATCCTGGTTCAGCTTTCCGCCTTGGATTTATTCTTCTCAATAAAACATCAGTCCAACATAAAAAATAGCAACGAATGATGTAAAATAATAAATATAATAAAATTGAATGATGAATAACCTATGACCTAAATAATAAAAAAAATCAAAAGTGCTGAAGCTAAAATTAATATTATAGGTATGATACAATCGAATACCTAAATCACATAAATCTGAGTAGGTGAAATTACATGTCTAATAAAAGTTAACTATAGTCAGATGTTAGTGGACTAAGTTCATTACTTAGAGAGATTGATATGCCGGAATAGATTTTAATGAGATACTGTCATTTAAACCTGGGGTAGTGGTGCCGTCCAAATAAATTTGCCACCATGCCTCCTTGAATAATAAATGTGTTTTAAAATCACCCCCTCTGGGATCAACTTTAATAATATCAATTATTACAAATTTGAAACCTGTTGTATGCCCCTTGGTTTCTACGTGTCTTGACAAGGCGTTGGTTGAATCCTTCTTCCTAATCTTATAAATGTGTTCATAAATGCATTTGTTTAAACTCCTCTCTGTCTTTCCCACGTAGAAACAGTGGCATTGGTTACATGTAGCTAAATATACGACTATTTTGGAGTTGCAGTTGCCCTTTAAACAATTTATTTTAGTTCTCATAGTATTATGTAATTTAATTTCCTTAATTTCATTAATATAATTACACTGACTGCAACGTCCACATTTCTTGGTGTAATTTCCTGTTAACATTCCCCTATTATTTTGTGATTGTTTTTGTAATAACTTTTTTATATTATCACCCATTTTATAAACAATTCCTGGTTTCGTTCCCATTGCTTCTAGTAATATAGAATCACCTGTTATTAAATACCAATACTTAGTCAGTGAATCTATAATGTCTCTAGACCTGGGACTGTATAACATAATGTATGCTCTCTGATGGTTATTATTGATGTTTTTACCAGTATTACTTTCTAAACCAGTGAGAGATACTCCTAATGATAGTCCCCCTGAACCTAATAGGGGTTTAAATTTCTTTTCATCCAAGATATGTTTAGTCACATTTTCCACCATATTGAGGGGATATCCTCTATCTTTAAACATATTTGTTATATTAATTAGTTCACAAACAAGGGTGTTATGGTCAGATGTCATTCTGCCTGCCCTAATACATTGACCCATAAAAATATAATATTTTAGTTTGGTAGGGTGATAGCTGTCATATTGTAGATAGTCATTTGAGAATGTATTTTTCCTATGGATTCTGGAATGTAGTTTTCCTTCATTTTCATAAATATATGTGTCCAAATAAGCTATACCTGTGGTATTGTATGCGTAGGTAAATTTTAAAAAAATCACTACTACTGTTAAGAAACTGTAAAAATTGTTCCAATAATTCAATACTAGTATCCCATAGAATGTATATATCATCAAGAAACCTAGAATAATACTTAATATGATGAAAATATAAACAGGGGAAAAGTGTTGAGTTCCCAATCCAATATGACCAGGTTGGCAAATATGGGCGCACAAGCTGCTCCCATAGCTACCCCCCTGGTCTGTTTGAAATATTCCCCCTCAAAATAAATTGTCTAGCACAATGTTCATACACTCAGTGATTAGATTAATTTCATCCCATTCCAGATCTGAGAATCTTCTAATGCTGTTTGAGAAGGCCTCAAGTCCATCCTCTTTGGGTATGCATGAGAATAAATCTATCACATCTGTGGTGACAAATAACCATCCCTTATTCCATTTATCGATAGGATATACTTTCAAAAATTCCCAGGAATCTTTCACCATATGAGGTATTTCATCATATGTATGTTTTAATCTCACATCTATATATTTTCCTATTGGGAATGTTTTCAATTCACTTCCAGATATGATCGGCCTAAAAGGGGGGTCTTCAGTAGATTTATGGATTTTAGGTATTCCAACCAATGTGGCTAGTCTTGGATGTTTAACCATCATGAATTTGTGTAATTGTGTACTTATCCTACCACCTATAAGATATTCCTCTAAGTATGAATCAATTCTACGATAGGCAATATTGATTTCATGAGTGAAATAGATTCATAATTGCCTGTGTTGTATAGTAGATCATACATCTTCTTATTGTATTCATGATTCTCATATATTACAATCCCCCCACCTTTGTCTGGTTTCATAACCCTAATACTGGAATCTGTTTGTAGTTCCTTTAATGTATCAATTTCTTCTGTAGTTAAATTGTTATAACCAGTGTTGTGTTGTGTCCTATATAAATTGTATAACTCCCTGGTCATAACTTTTTCATACATTTCAACCACTGGATACTCAAATGGTATAAATGAACTTTTCACAATCAGATCAGTATTGGTTTTGTTTAATATATTTTCTTGCTGTTGTTTTATACTATGACATTTTTCATTGAACATAATAGCTAAATTCATCTTTCTTGTGAATTTTTTCAATTCACATATACTGTCTACCAGATCAAACCTAGGTGTGGGAATAAACTTCATGCCCTTGGCCAAAATATTAAAATGACCTTTACGTATTTCCAGTTTGGAATAATTGTAAATATTAAATCCATTAAAACTATACAAATAGTCTCCAATTCTACTTATTTGACAATTTGTTGCACTATCTTTGTTTACCATCTCCTGTTGTGATTGTTGTTGTTGTATCTCCCCCTTTCTCTTATATAATCTTTCCTGTAAGGTTGACCCTTTGTCTCTTGTTCCCTCCCTCCTCCTACTTAGAATTATGCCTAAAGAAAAAATATTAATTGTCAGTAGTTTTATACTATAATATTATGAAAGGTTAGACTATTGTTAGGTCATAGTATGGTTTTGACATATGGAGTACATGATATTCGTATATTGAAGGTTTACAATGTTATCAGAACGATTTGTCATGTATTTTATCAGTTGTGTTCCACATTGAATTACATATTTATAAAATTGTGCATCTTTTTAGAAGTTTTTTAAGGGTATTTTATGTTAATAGAGATCGCTTAGGGTATTGAAGTGAATGCAAACATTTATTTTAAGCATAACAACAGGGCACTGTCCCTTTAATATTTTGAAACATTGTTGGCGCCAAAAATCTATTTAAGGCATTTTTTCTTTTCTAATACAGTGTTCTGAAGAAGCACGACTCTCGGGTGAAAGCGCTTAACTACTGTTTCACATTATTATGGATTATTGAAATCTTTGGTTTTATTAGATTCCGTTGGATGTATTTTCTACATTTATCCTGTTTTGGGCATTAAAGTGTTAGATTTTTACAAACGAACGAAGCGTGATCTTCCATTTGTAACAACAAGGTGAGCGTGCACTTACTGGGGATTCCGTGCATACGATGTCAGAAAAAGTCAATAATTGTATTTCTTGTGGAAAGCAAATACCTCATAAGGACTTTAATTCTTA
This sequence comes from Protopterus annectens, assembly GCF_019279795.1. Taxonomy (NCBI): domain Eukaryota; kingdom Metazoa; phylum Chordata; order Ceratodontiformes; family Protopteridae; genus Protopterus; species Protopterus annectens. The sequence goes on from NC_056741.1 coordinate 153,597,173, forward strand.
TTGTATTCCTTGCCTAGGCCCTGATCACACGCCGGTTTAATTATCCAGAAATGTCGGATAGCCATCAGACTACCGGAGTTCACAAAAAAACGCAAAGAAAAGGAGAGAGATAAACAGCCGAGGTCCAAAACCGATTTGAAGCTTCTCCTAAGCCAGTCACCGGTTCGCTGGTTCAAAGTGAGGCGCTTTTGCAGCCCCTGATGCCCACTACTGTAGAGTCGCAGGCCGCTACCGACTCCCACGTGGAGTCGGCTATGCCGCTGGAAAAACAAACTCAAGAGCCACATGGACAGGCCTCTGTGCCCAAAAAACAGATGCTCAAAATGGCTGAAGTCTTGATTACCTTGATCAGGGGTTCCCATCCTCCTCCTGATAAGAGGCCTAGGCAAGAGACTGACTATGAATCTTCAGATCAGGTTTCTATTTCTTCTGATTCCTCTTTTGATCAGGAATATTCTCTTCCCCCCCCATGAGGATTCTGATGCTGAAGAATCTTATACCTTCAGCTTCTCCTCCAGAGGACTATTCTTTTGGGGAAACCTCGCATACCATGAGGGAGCATTTCCACTGGGAGAGCCAAGATTTTTCAGAATCTAAAAAGAAGCTCAGGGATTTCCTTTTACTTCCTCAACTCAGGCCTCTAGCCATTCCACCTGTGTTAGACATTGTAGATGATGTGTTTTCGGAGTCTAGCCTGACCCCTGACTCCTTACCTCCAGCTCCTGTTAAGCCTGACAGATATTACAGGGTTCCTGACTCTCATAAATTCCTTTTTAAAAACCCTACTGCAGACCCAGAAACTATTTCACAGGGTCCCAAAGGAGTTAAGGCTTCCGCTGCAAAAAACCCTAGCCCATCTTACAGGGATTCCTAGGGCACTGGATAGATGGGGAGAAAAATGGTTTACACATCTGCTATCTTGGCTATAAGGGCCTTAAACTGCTCAAATATCAGCAACATGTCATGGCATTGCTTAAACAGAAAATGTTGTTAAACTCTGAATGTGCAGAAAACAAGGAAATGCAGGATTTATTGCATGCAGCTGAACAAGTTGGAAATCATACCTTGCAATGTGGTTTTGATTCTTTGGAGGCCTCCTGCAGGGACGCAGTTACTGGCTCTGTAATTAGGAGGCATGCTTGGTTAAAGGAACAAAATCTGCCTGATCATGTCAAAGTTAAATTATATGATACTTTGGTGTTAAGGCAGAAGAGGTGTTAAAGAAAATGGAGGACAAAGCTAAATCTATGCAAACTGTCAAAAGATTTTTTACAAGTACAGCCACCTAGGTTTAGTAAGCAATGGGCTACAAAGAATTGGTCCTTTCCTGTGTCAGACCTCAAAGGGGCAGATCCAGATGCCCTAGAGGCAGATCCCAGGCGCAAGGTTCATACAGGTCAAAGCAATGGGGTGCTTCTACCTCCAAAGTTGGAGAAGACAAATCACAACCATACAGGAGACGGTCCCAATGACTTCCCCCTGCCTGCACCAAGCACTTATCTCTTGGCAGCACCCTTAGGGGGAAAATTAGCAGTATTTTCTCAAAATTGGCACATTATAACCCAGGACAAGTGGGTTCTAAATAGTGTCAAAAGGCTACAAGTTCCATTTCCATACCCAGCCAAAGGCAAATGGCTGGCCAGATCTGCCAAAAAATCAATGGGCAGAGGTGCAAAAACAAGTCTCATCCCTCATGGACATGGGGGCCATTCAGCAAGTACCAGAGCAAGAGCAGGGGCAAGGATTTTACTCGACTGTTCTTGGTTCCCAGAAAGGACAAGGCCTGGAGACCAATACTGGACGTATCTGTTCTGAACATATACCTGGATATACCAAAATTCAAAATGTTGACTTTGCAGCAGCTTCTGCCCATGCTGGGCAAGAATGCTTGGCTTGTGACTTTAGACCTAAAAGAGGCATACCTGCATGTCCCAATCAGACAATCATGCAGAAGATGCCTCAGATTCAAGGCTGGCTCAATGCATTACCAATTCTCTGCACTGCCCTTTGGCTTATCTACTGCGCCCAGGGTCTTTACAAAGTGCCTGGCACCAGTAATTGCATTCTGCAGACAGAGGAATACAAATATATCCTTACTTGGACGACTGTCTAATTCAAGCAGAGAACAAGGACATTCTTCTACAGCATCTGGCATTTGTGAAAATGCCTAGGGTACACAGTCAACAAAAAGAAATCAAAACTAGTACCCTCTCGAGATAATATTCCTGGGTGTAAGCTTAAATACAACTGCCCAGATGGCTTATCTTATGCCAGACAAACAAAGGCAGCTGACTACCTATTTCAAAATGTTGGCAACAAAGGCCCAGTTATCTGCAAGAAAAATTCTGCAGGATTTGGGCTTCATGGCATCCCGCATCCTACTAATTCCATATGCAAGACTGCATATGAGGAAATTTCAATGGTACCTAAAAAGTGTTTGGACTCAACATTCCCACATCCTGGAAACAATGATTACTCTCATTCCCTGCCTGCAACAGGAGTTTCGATGTTAGGCGAAGGCTTGTCACCAGAACAAAGGACAGCTATTCACATTACCCCCAGTCAGGCAGACACTAACAACGGATGCATCAGATTATGCCTGGGGGCCCACATGGCATTAAGATGCATTCAGGGCACATGGGCCTCAAACCAAATGCATTTACATATCAATCAAAAAGAGATGCTAGCTGTTCAAAATGCCCTGACAGCCTTCAAGGAGCTACTTCATCCAGGACAACTACTGATAAAGACAGACAACACCACGGTCATGTGGTATATAAACAAGCAGGGGGGCATACATTCTTACCCCCTTTGCAGACTGACCGTGACTTTGTGGGACATAGCATTGACTTACCAAGTACATCTGTAGGCACAAATCTGTAGGCACAATTACTGCCAGCAAAGGAAAACACTCTGGCAGACGAACTAAGCAGAAACTTCATGGATCCCCACGAGTGGCAGCTGGATGCCACAAGTCCTCAGCATGATAACAAGGAAATGGGAATGCCCGGACATAGATCTATTTGCCGTTCCTCACAATTACCAACTAAAAAGATTCTGCACAAGGACTTATCACAGGCAAGCATTGAAAGTGGACGCCCTATCCTTCATCTGGAAAAACCTATTAGTATATGCCTTTCCTCCACTGCCTCTCATCCCCAAGTTACTCCTAAAGGTCAGGCAGGAGAAGCCAAAGATGATACTGATTGCCCCAGACTGGCCCCACCAGTACTGGTATCCAATCCTAAGGAACTTGTCTCAATGCCCAGCTCGGACCTTACCTCAAATACCTCCTCTACTGTTCCAGCAAAACAGTCAGGTCCTACACAGCCAACTCAGTACTTTAAACCTGGCAGCATGGCGGATAATGTAGTTATACAAAGCACATCTCTCAGTAAAGCTATGATGGATGTCATTTTGGAAGCCAGAAGGCCTAGTACTAGAAAATCTTATGCTGGAAAATGGAAGAGATTCTGTGCTTGGAGCCAGGCACAAGGAACTGATACAGCTGCACCAAATATTCCACAGATTTTGCAATACCTAACTGAAATGCTGGACAAAGGCCTATCTTTCTCATCAATTAAAATTCATGCCTCTGCCATTTCGGCTCATTACAATACACAGCCACCAATCTTTTCTCATCCTTTATTAAAGCAGTACCTCAGAGGAACCAAAAATTTAAGGCCTCCAAGGAGATCACCAATACCTGCATGGGACCTCAACTATGTCTAGGAAAAACTCACCCTGCCTCCTTTTGAGCCAGCTGCTACTGCTGATATAAAGTTTTTATCTTGGGAAAACAGCTCTGCTCCTAGCAATAACATCTGCTAGACGAGTTTCAGAGCTACAGGTACTCATGGCTGTGGAACCTTTTATCATTTTTTATCCAGACAGTGTCTCTTTGATGACAAACCCAACATTTATGCCTAAGGTAGTGTCCAGTGTGGCTCTTAACCAAGCTATTCGTCTGCCAACTTTTTATCCAAATCCACAGAACAAGGGGGAGAGAATTATGCATTCTCTGGACGTACACAGACAGCTTAGATTCTACTTGAACAGAACCAAAGTTTTCAGGAAGACAGAGCAATTACTAGTGGCATATGCTGCAGGATCACATGGCATATGCTGCAGGATCACAAGGAAAGGCTATCTCAAAGCAGACTATTTCAAAGTGGATAGGCCACTGCATTCATTTCTGCTATTTACGCCATAGCAAGCCAGTGCCAAAGGGCATTAGGCCACATTTAACCCGAGCTGCAGCCACTTCAGCAGCCTTTATCAGGGGAGTACCAACCAAAGACATTTTAGAGGCTGCTACTTGGGGTTCATTGCACACCTTTGCAAAGCACGATCATCTGCCACTCTGCTCTAAATCCAGGGCAGGCTTTGCCACTGCAGTTCTGCAGGGCCTCATAGCCGCTCCTAATGCTGTTTAGCTCCAGCCTCCCAACTATAACTTTGAGACTCTACCCAAATGTAATGACTGCAACAGTGAAACACGAAGAACATAGTACAGTTGTATACACTTAGCATAAATGTAGATGTTCGAGTGTATTCACTGTTGCAGTCCAGGTTACCCACCTGCCATCCCCTTTTTTCTGCTGGAACTTTTCTTTCCTTCTCTGATTTATACAATCTATGTGGTGTATTTGCTTGTAGATGAAGGTAAAGTTTCTACTGGTGCATGTATTTTCATATATATATATATATATATATATATATATATATATGTGTGTGTGTGTGTGTGTGTGTGTGTGTGTGTGTATGTGTGTGTGTATATATATATATATATATATATATATATATATATGTATATATGTGTATATATATATATATATATATATATATATATATATATATATATATATATATATATATATATATATATATATATATATATATATATATATGTATGTATATGTATATAAATTTTGGCTACCCTTTTAGGGGGCACCTGACATCTGGGGTAAGAAAAACTGAAGAAAATGGTGTTGACTGCTTCTTTTATACCCCTGATGACCTGATGTCAGGGAAGGGGTGACAGCAGCCAACGCAGGACCCAAGACTTTGGAATTCAGGCTGACTGAGGGCAACCTGCCAGCAGGATTACCCACATGTAATGACTGCAACAGTGACTACACTGTAACATCTACATTTATGGTAAGTGTACACAACTGTACTTTAGCTTTGCTACAGGGGTAGAAGGCAACGCCACCCCAAACAATCCTTTTCCAAATGGATAGCACACTGCATCCATTTCTGCTACAAACAACATGGAAAGCCTCCCCCCAAGGGGGTCAGGACTCACTCCACCAGAGCAGCCTCCACCTCTGCAGCTTTCCTCAGAGGAGTCCCCACCAGGGACGTCCTGGACTGGAGATCTGTTCACACTTTTACCAAACATTACCACCTGCCTCTCTTCTCCAAATCCAGGGCAGGGTTTGCCTCTGCAGTCTTGCAGGGCATCCTAGCCAGCCCCTAGATGTTCATCGTGCATACAGCTGCAGTCATTACAGATGGGTTCTCCTGCCGTCAGGCGGGTCCTCGGTCGGCCGAATTCCAAAGTCTAGGTCCGGCGTTGGTTGTTGTCGCTTTCTTTCCTGACGTCAGTGCGACAGGGGGATATAAGACACAGCCGACGCCATTTTCTTCAGTCTTTTTTGCCACGTGGTGCCCGAAGCAGAAGCAGTTCGCAAGTGCCAGTCGGCCAGCTCCTGAAATTACAAAAATTTGGAAACCGAAGTCTTCTTTAAAGCTAAGTACCCCGTTGGGGAAACTTTTCTTGCCTCAGACCGATGTCAGACAAAGTTAACAATTGTATTTCTTGTGGGAAGCAAATACCGCATAAGGATTTCCATTCCCTCTGTATACCTTGTTTAGGCCCAGACCACGACGTCTTGGGCTGTCGCTTTTGTGCTACTTTCAATAAACGCACCATTAAGCATCGGGCGGAGTTCGCCCAGCACTTTTTTGGTAAAGCTTTTAATTATAAAATGTCGTCAGAGACTCCGACTACTGTTTTGTCCAAAAAACGCAAGGACAAAGACCGGCACGCGAGGTCCGCGTTCTCCACCGACACCACGCCAAAACCGGCTACACGTGGTCCGGTTCTCAGCGAGGCGCCTACGCAGCCCCTGACTACCGACGACACTTTCTCTAGCGGTGTCTTCTGTAACCGAGACCGCAGGTTCCTTGGCCCATACCTTGACTACAGCTACCGAAGCCACTGTGAGTGTTGAGCCTCTTAATGTGGACAGGTCCACTTCCACCCATGGTGTCTTCAGACCTTCTTCTTCCTTTTCCATAAAGGCCTTTACTAAGTCTAAATCAGCCATGCATTCCACGAGGCCTGTTGCACAGGGCCCATCTCCAGGCCCCATGCCTAAAAAGCAGATGCTCAAAATGGCTGAGGATTTAATTACTCTTATCAGGGGTTCCCAACCCCCTCCGGACAAGAGACCCAGAGTGGAGGAAGATTCTTCCTCTTCTGACCAGGGCTCCATTATTTCAGAACATTCTGATGAAGAGGAACATTCGTACTCCCCTTTTGAAGATTCTGATGCAGAGCAGTCCATTCCTTCTGTTTCCCCCCCAGAGGATTTTTCATTCGGGGAAACCTTGCATACCTTGAGGGAACACTTCCATTGGGAAGGCCAAGATTTTTCAGATTCCAAGAAAAGGCTTAGGGAATTTCTTTTGCTACCTCAGCACAGACCTCTGGCGATACCTCCCGTCTTGGACATACTTGATGATGTTTACTCGGAGGCTTGCCTTAATCCGGATTCCCTGCCTCCTGCCCCAGTCAAGCCTGATAGGTACTACAGAGTTCCTAACTCACACCAATTTCTTTACAAAAGCCATAATGCTGACCCTGAAACCATTTCTCAAGGCCCCAAGGGAATGAAGGCCTCTACTGCTAAGAATCCATTACCTTTCGAGAGAGAGTCTAGATCCTTAGAAAGGTGGGGAAAAAAGGTATATACCTCGGCCACCCTAGCCATGAGGGCCTTAAATTGTCAGTTTCATATGCTTAAATATCAGCAGTTCTGTTATCACAATTAAATAATAAAATGTCGCAACCTGAACAACCAGATTTGAAGGAGTTGCAGGATATGATGCATAGTGCAGAACAAGTGGGTAAACACACCTTACAATGTGGCTATGATGCTTTAGAGGCCTCAAGTAGAGCTGCTGTTACAGGATCAGTCATTCATAGACATGCCTGGCTTAGGGAACAAACCTTGCCTGATCATGTTAAAGCTAAACTACTAGATGCTCCTTTACAAAAGGATGTATTATTTGGTACTAATGCTGAGGAGATACTACGGAAAATGGAAGAAAAAGCTAAATCTATGCAAACTGTCAAAGCTTTTCTACAGGTACAACCACCACGTTTTAGCAGAAATTGGCCTTCAAAAAACTGGTCCTTTCCAGCCACGGACAAGCCCCAAAGAGGTAGATACAGGCGCACAAGGGGCAGAGGACAATCTCAAGGATCATATAGAGGCAGACAGTGGCAGTCTCCAGCACCAAGAGGTGGCGAAGACAGTGCACAACAATACAGGAAACAAACCCAATGACTTTCCCCTTTGCATGCCAAGCAAGGCTTAGGTGGCAGCACCCTTGGGAGGAAAGTTGGCATTATTTTCAAAAAATTGGCATATTGTCACAAAAGACAAATGGATCCTGGACATTATAAACAGAGGCTACAGATTTCATTTTCACACTCTTCCAAAAATGAGAGGCATGCCGAATCTGCCACACAATCAAAGGGCAGAGGCTCAAATACAAATTTCAAAGCTCATGGACATGAAAGCTATTCAAGAGGTACCTACTCACGAACAAGGTCAAGGTTTTTATTCCAGACTATTCCTGGTACCAAGGAAGGGAACCGATTGGAGACCCATTTTGGACTTATCCATCCTAAACACATTTCTACTCGTACCAAAATTCAAGATGCTCACCTTACAGCAGCTTCTTCCCGTGCTGGGCAAGGAGTCTTGGCTGGTAACTTTGGACCTCAAGGAGGCATACCTGCATGTCCCAATCAGACAAAGCTGCAGAAGATGCCTCCGATTTCTTGCAGGTTCAATCCACTATCAATTCTCTGCATTGCCCTTTGGCTTATTTACTGCGCCCAGAGTATTCACGAAATGCCTGGCATCAGTAATTGCCTACTGCAGACTTCAAGGGATACAAATTTACCCTTATTTGGACGATTGCCTGATCCAAGCGGACAGCAAACACATACTTCTGGAACATCTGGCTTATGTAACACGGTTATTGAATTCTCTGGGATACACAGTCAACAAAGAGAAATCCAGGCTAACACCATCTCAGAAAATAATTTTCCTGGGTGCCAACTTGGACACAAACACCCAGATGGCCTATCTTACGCCAGAAAAACAGGGGCAACTAACTCAGTACTTCAAGATGCTAGCAAATTGTACCAGGCTAACTGCAAGGAAAGTCCTGCAGGCTCTGGGCTTCATGGCATCTTGCATTCTTCTAATCCCATGTGCAAAGTTGCATATGAGGAAACTTCAATGGTACCTAAAAAACCTATGGTCTCAACACAGCCACAGTTTGGAAACAATAATACCACTAATTCCATGTTTGCAAAAGGAATTTCTATGGTGGGCCCAAGCATGCCAAACAAACACAGGTCTACCATTCTGCAAGCCTCAAGCAAATCAAGTCATCACAACAGACGCCTCAGACTACGCCTGGGGGCACACATGACAGACAGGTGCATTCAGGGCAAATGGTCCCAAAAGGAAAAGCACCTTCACATCAATCAAAAGGAAATGCTAGCAGTGATAAATGCAATTACAGCTTTCAAGGACCTCCTGCATCCAGGGCAATTATTGATAAGAACAGACAACACCACAGTAATGTGGTACATAAACAAACAAGGAGGAACACATTCATACCCCTGTGCAGGCTGGCCATGTCACTTTGGAACATGGCTCTGGAATGGCAAATCGAGCTTCAAGCACAGTACCTGCCAGGTTTGGAAAACACGCTGGCAGACAATCTAAGCAGAAATATGACAGACCCGCACGAATGGAAGTTGCATCCTCAAGTGTTTACAAAGATAATCCAAGCATGGGGAAGGCCAGACATAGATCTCTTTGCCTCCCACAAGAATCATCAATTGACAAAATTCTGCTCAAGGACATTTCATCCAAAGGCCTGGAGAGTGGACGCCCTTTCTTTCAGTTGGGCAGCACGGACAGTTTACGCCTTCCCACATTTGCCTCTACTGCCCAAGGTGCTCTTGAAAGCAAGAGCAGACAGACCAAAGATGATACTGATTGCTTCAGACTGGCCAAGACAACACTGGTACCCACTCCTGAGGAGCCTAACACATTCTCCTCCCTGGACCCTACCTCTAATGCCTCTTCTCCTGACTCAGCACAGCTACAAAACTCTTCACAGTCAGCTGAAAACACTCAATCTGGCTGCATGGAAAATTCCTTAACACCACAACAGACCCTACTCTCCAAGGAGGTGCAGGATGTCATTTTGGAGGCCAGAAGGCCATCTACTAGAAAAGCTTACTCCGCAAAATGGAAACGGTTTTGCGCTTGGAATGAGAAAAGGGCCAGGATCCTAGAAAACTGAATTTGCCTCAGATATTACAGTATCTAGCTGAGCTGTTGAACAGTGGACTTTCATTTTCCTCCATCAAAATCCGTGCCTCAGCCATTTCTGCAGAATACAACACTGATCCACCCTTATTCTCTCACCCACTCTTAAGGCAGTTCCTCAGAGGGGCTAAGAATATAAGACCTCCAAGGAAACAACCAATACCAGCCTGGGATCTTAATTACATTCTAGAAAAATTAACATTGCCTCCCTTTGAACCAGCTGCCTCAACAGATTTGCAATATTTGTCCTGGAAAACAGCTTTCCTTCTGGCTATTACCTCAGCTCGTAGGGTCTCGGAACTACAAGCCCTCATGGCTGTGCAGCCCTTTCTCATCTTCCATCAGGACAGGGTTTCCCTACGAACCAACCCGTCATTTATGCCTAAGGTAGTAGTATCCAGGGTAGCTTTAAATCAGGCCATACACTTGCCTACCTTTTACCCCAATCCTCAAAACAAAGGGGAAAGGCTGCTACATTCCTTAGGCATCCATAGACAGCTACATAACTATTTGGACAGAACAAAGCCTTTCAGGAAATCAGAACAACTCTTTGTGTCCTATGCTGTAGGAGCTCAAGGGAAGCCAATTTCCAAACAGACAATTTCAAAATGGATAGGCCACTGCATACGGTTTTGTTACTCCTTTCATGGTAAATCTGTACCTACAGGCATCAGATCCCACTCCACAAGGGCCACAGCTACCTCTGCAGCCTTCCTCAGAGGAGTCCCTACCAAAGATATTTTGGAGGCAGCCACTTGGAGTTCTGTGCATACCTTCACTAAACACTACCACCTACCTTTATACTCCAAAACTAGAGCAGGCTTTGCCACTGCTGTGTTGCAGGGCATTCTGGCTCCTCCCAGTTCCACCTAGTGCCTACCACCCTGTGCGTAGCTTTGGGATTCTACCCATCTGTAATGACTGCAGCTGTATGCACGATGAACATAGTACAGTTTTGTACCTACCATAAATGTAGATGTTCGAGTGCTAATACAGCTGCAGTCCAGGTTTCCCTCCCTCCTTCCCCTCTGGGTACAGACCTAGTGGCTAACTCCTCATCTTACAACCTGATTGGGTTATCCTTCTATGGTGTATTTGCTTGCAACTACTGATTTTTGATTATATTGCATTGCATGATTATATAATATATATATATGGGTCTACTTTCATACACCGAACGTACGAATCACCGACACACACATCCCCGACCCCAAACAACCGACAACACACCACACCGACACCGCAACATACCGAACAACAAAACACCGACACAAAATACGCCAAATACACAAGCACACAACAACACATCCACTAACCTAAACCTAAACCCTAACCCTAACGTCCGACACTATCGCACACTTCACCTACCTGCACCCTAACACCCCTAACTTCACCTACCTGCACTACCCTAACTCACTTACCCACCCCTTAACCAAGCACCGACACCATTGCACACTTCACCTACCTGCACCCTAACCCTAACTCACTTACCCACCCCTAACCCAAGCACCGACACCATCGCACACTTCACCTACCTGCACCCTAACCCTAACTCACTTAACCCGTCCCAAAACTACAGTCCCTCACTATCACACACTTACCTAACCCAACCCTACCTCCGACACAAACACACACTCACCTGTCCCACAGCCTAACCCGACATCCCACAATTTCGCATACTTACCTGACCGCTCCTAACTCCGTAACTGTCGCACACTTATCATGTCACGATCGCATTTCCTTGTCGGTCTTTCCGCTGTCGGAATCTCCCAGTCGGTAAACCTACCTGTCGGTCGTTTAGTCTCCTCTTCCCGCGTGTCGGCGAATCGTCGGTTCGGTCTCCCGAAGTAGACCCATATATATATATATATATATATATATATATATATATATATATTTTGCCTTCCTTCTGGGGGCACCTGACATCTGGGGCAAGAAAGACTGAAGAAAATGGCTTCGGCTGTGTCTTATATCCCCCTGTCGCACTGATGTCAGGAAAGAAAGCGACAACAACCAACGCCGGACCTAGACTTTGAAATTCGGCCGACCGAGGACCCGCCTGACGGCAGGAGAACCCATCTGTAATGACTGCAGCTGTATTAGCACTCGAACATCTAAATTTATGGTAGGTACAAAACTGTACTTTTCCTTGTCTTTCTCCACCCATTTCCTCAGCTTTGGGAATCAACCCAAATGTAATGAGTGCAAAAGTGAAACACGAATAACATATTACAGTTGTGTACACTTACCATAAATGTAGATGTTCAAGTGTATTCGCTGTTGCAGTCCTGGATGTTCATCGTGTTTCACTGTTGCAGTCATTACACTTGGGTTATCCTGCTGGCAAGCGACCCGCAGTCGGCCCGAGTTCCAAAGTCTTGGTCCGGCGTTGGTTGCTGTCGCCTCTTCCTTGACGTCAGTGCTCCAGGGGTATAAAAGTTGCAACCGGTGCCATTTTAGTCTTTCTTGCTGCGCAGTGCCCAAGTGCCAGTTGGCTGACTCCTGAGATTTTCAAATTTGAGTTTCAGAACCAAAGTCTTCAGTAAAGCTAAGTACCCCGTTGGGGAAACTTTTTCTTGCTCCAGACCGATGTCAGTAAAAGTTAATAATTGTATTTCTTGTGGGAAGCAGATACCTCATAAGGACTTTCACTCTTACTGTATTCCTTGCCTAGGCCCTGATCACGACATTACCAGTTGTCGATTTTGTGCCAGATTCAATAAACACAAACTCATTCCCTCCAGTACAAGTCTTTTGAGTGTGTACCTTTAACTCCTAGTGGGTGTGGCCTAAGCCTTTAAAAATGAAGTTATCACCTTACAATTCTAATAAATACTCATTGACAGAGGCCAAATATCAGTACAATTCTGTTTGCCATCATGTATGGTTCAAGATAAAATATTCTGATGCCTTGTATGTAGCGTGGTTTTGGAATTATTAATGCAAGTATGAACAAGTAATATTTGACACCTAGAAGAGCAGTAGGGGGTAACTGCAGATGCACCTGGAGGCGTCACACGGCTGTAATGAGTTAAACGTCGGTACGATTTTGCTTTACATTACTTTGGCCGAAGGTTTAATTACATAATGCCGTCAGAACAACCGACGACTGGAATTTATAAAAAATGCAAAGACAAAAGGACAGGCATCCGAGGTCCAAAACTGAAGACGAAGCCTCTTCTAGGCCAGTCACCGGTTCGCCGGTTCTCAGTGAGGTGCTTTCGCAGCCCCTGACACACGCTACCTCAGAGCCACAGGCCGTAACCGACAGCCACGTGGAGACACCTAGGCCTGTGGAAACTCAAGGTATTGGGCCTATAGAAACTATTCTCTCAGATGGGTCCGGAGCCACTGAGCAGGCATCGGCTTCTGAGGGTGTTTTCAGACCTTCACAGCTTACAATTAAGCCCACTTCAGCCGCCAAGGCAAAGTCAAAAAAAACATTAAAGACAAGGAAACAAGTACAGCATTCTCCTGAACAGTCATCCATGCCAAAGAAACAGATGCTAAAAATGGCCGAAGACCTAATTACTTTAATCAGGGGTACCCATCCCCCTCCTGACAAAAGGCCTAGGCAAGACACTGACTATGATTCCTCTGACCAGGTTTCCATTTCCTCTGATTCCTCTTCTGATTAGGGATACTCTCTCCCTCCCTATGAGGACTCTGATGCAGAAGAGTCTGTACCTTCAGCCTCTCCACCTGAGGATTATTCTTTTGGGGAAACCCTGCACACTATGAGGGAGCATTTCCATTGGGAGAGCCAGGATTATTCTGAATCCAAACGGCTCAGAGACTTCATTTTATTGCCTCAGCACAGGACCCTGGCTATCCCCCCTGTGCTTGTTATTGTTGATTATGTTTTTTCTGAATCCACTCTGTCTCCTGATTCTTTACCCCCTGCACAAGTCAAGCCAGACAGGTACTACAGAGTCCCTGACTCCCATAAATTTCTTTACAAAAACCCCGCTGCAGACCCAGAAACAATTTCTCAGGGTCCTAAAGGGGTTAAGGCTTCCACTGCTAAAAATCCTGTCCCCTCCAATAGGGATTCCAGAGCTCTGGACAGATGGGGAAAAAAGTTTACACTTCTGCTACTTTAGCTGTAAGGGCTTTAAATTGCCAGTTTCACATGCTTAAATATCAACAGTATCTCATGTCATTGTTAAAACAGAAAATGGTTTCAAATTTAGAAACTCCTGACAGTAAAGAAATGCAGGATTTATTGCATGCAATTGAACAAGTGGGAAAGCATACCCTGCAATGTGGTTTTGATTCCGTAGAGGCTTCTTGTAGAGCCGCAGTTACAGGCTCTGTTATTCGAAGACATGCTTGGTTGAAAGAACAAAGTTTACCTGACCGTGTTAAAGTAAAATTACTGGATGCTCCACTACAGCATGATACTTTGTTTGGTGTTAAGGCAGAGGAAGTGTTAAAGAAAATGGAGGATAAAGCAAAATCAATGCAGACAGTGAAGGATTTCTTACAGGTTCAACCACCTAGATTTAGCAGAAACTGGCCTTCAAAAAATTGGTCCTTTCCAGTGTCAGACAGGCCACAAAGAGGCAGATACAGACGCCCAAGAGTCAGATCTCAGCCCCAAGGCTCCTACAGACCTAAACAATGGGGTGTTTCAGCCCCCAAAGGAGGGGAAGACCAATCACAGCCTTATAGGAAACAGTCCCAATGACTTCCCTCTACAAATGCCAAGCACTTACCTTTTGGCAGCTCCCCTAGGGGGAAAGCTAGCACTTTTCTCAAAAAATTGGCACATAATCACCCAAGACCAATGGGTACTGAATATTGTTTTTCAGGGTTACAAGTTCCACTTCCACACACTTCCAAAATCAAAAGGTATGCCAGACCTGCCACAAAACCAATGGGCAGAGGCCCAAAAACAGATTGCTGCTCTTATGGACATGGAAGCTATTCAAAGAGTTCCACAGCAAGAACAGGGACAAGGTTTTTACTCAAGACTTTTCTTAGTACCCAGAAAGGACAAAACCTGGAGACCAATACTGGACCTGTCAATCCTAAATACTTTCCTGGATGTTCCAAAATTCAAAATGTTTAACACTACAGCAACTTCTGCCCATGCTGGGCAAGAAGGCTTGGCTAGTTACTTTGGACCTCAAGGAGGCATACCTGCATGTCCCTATCAGACAGACTTGCAGAAGATACCTCAGATTCATAGCAGGCTCAACGCATTACCAATTCTCTGCACTACACGTTGGTTTATCTACTGCACCCAGGGTCTTCACAAAATGCCTGGCACCAGTAATTGCATTTTGCAGACAAAAAGGAATCCAAATATATCCCTACTTGGACGACTGTCTTATTTATGCAGAGAGCAAAGACATTCTTCTACAGCATCTGGTGTTTGTAAAAAGATTACTAATTTGCCTAGGGTACACAGTAAACGAAAAGAAATCAAAACTAGTGCCCTCTCAAGAGATAATATTCCTGGGTGCAAGCTTAAATACAACTACCCAGATGGCTTATCTCACGCCAGTCAAACAAAGGCAACTGACTCATTACTTTCAAATGATGGCAACAAAAACCCAGCTCCCTGCAAGAAAAATTCTGCAGGTCCTGGGCTTCATGGCATCCTGCATTCTACTAATTCCATATGCAAAACTGCATATGAGGAAACTACAATGTTATCTGAAAAGTGTTTGGACTCAGCATTGTCACAGCCTGGAGACCATCATAACTTTAATTCCCTGCCAGCAAAAGGAGTTTCGATGGTGGTCCTAGGCCTGTCACCACAACAAGGGACAGCCTTTCACCTTACCCACAGCCAGGCAGACAATAACAACAGATGCATCGGATTATGCTTGGGGGGCACATATGGCAGGAAAATGTATTCAGGGCACATGGCCCAAGGAACAAATGCATCTTCACATCAACCAAAAAGAGATGTTAGCTGTTCAGAATGCCCTGACAGCTTTCAAGGACCTACTACATCCAGGACAACTATTAATAAAGATGGACAACACCACAGTTATGTGGTACATAAACAAGCAAGGGGGCACACATTCCTACCCCTTATGCAGGCAAGCCATGACCTTGTGGAACACAGCACTGACCTATCAAGTACATCTGCAGGCACAATTCCTGCCAGGAACAAAAAATACACTGGCAGACGAACTAAGCAGAAATCTCATGGATCCTCACGAATGGAAACTTACATCCACAGGTGTTCAACATGATAACGAGGAAATGGGGACGCCCAGACATAGATCTTTTTGCCTCCCCTCACAATTACAAAATACAGAAATTCTGCATAAGAACTTATCACTCTCAAGCATGGAAAGTGGATGCTCTATCATTCAGCTGGAAAGACCTGACAGTCTATGCCTACCCTCCGATGCCTCTTCTTATCAAGGTGCTACTAAAAGTCAGACAAGAAAGACCAAAAATGATCCTGATTGCCCCAGACTGGCCACGCCAGCACTGGTACCCAATCCTAAAGAACTTGTCTCAAGGCCCAGCTTGTCTTCTACCTCAAATTCCTCACTTTTTGACACAGCAAAACAATCAGATTCTGCACAGTCAACTCAAAACCTTAAATCTAGCAGCATGGCAGATAATGTAGCCACTCAGACTGCACCTCTCTCGAAAGCTGTTATGGATGTCATTTTAGAAGACAGGAGGCCCAGCACTAGGAAATCTTATGCAGAAAAACGGAAGAGATTCTGTGCTTGGAACCAGGCACAAGGCCTCGAACCACTTGTCCCTAATATACCTCAGATTTTACAATACCTAACTGAGATGCTAGACAAAGGCCTATCTTTATCATCAATTAAAATCCATGCCTCTGCCATTTCAGCTCATTACAATACGGACCTTCCTATTTTTTCACATCCTCTACTATGACAGTACCTCAGAGGGGCAAAAAATATAAGACCCCCAAGGAGAGTACCAGTACCAGCTTGGGATCTCAACTTTGTTTTAGAAAAACTCACGCTGCCTCCTTTTGAACCAGCCAGCACAGCTGATCTAAAATTCTTATCATGGAAAACTGCTCAGCTCCTAGCAATTACTTCAGCAAGAAGAGTTTGAGTTACAGGCATTAATGGCTGTGGAACCTTTCATCATTTTCCATCAGGACAGGGTTTCTTTTCGGACAAACCCAACATTCATGCCAAAAGTGGTCTCCAATGTGGCCTTGAACCAAACTATTCATTTACCTACCTTCTACCCAAATCCCCAGAATAAAGGGGGGAGACTTCTGCACACTTTGGATATACACAGACAGCTACGATTCTACTTGGACAAAACAAAAGCCTTCAGAAAAACTGAACAACTGTTTTTAGCCTATGCTGCAGGATCACAAGGAAAGCCTATTACAAAGCAGACAATTTCAAAATGGATAGGACATTGCATCCGCTTCTGTTATGCACAGCATGGCAAATCAGTGCCTAAGGGCATTAGGCCTCATTCTACCAGAGCAGCAGCCACTTCAGCAGCTTTTCTCAAAGGAGTACCAACCAAAGACATTTTAGAAACTGCAACCTGGAGCTCAGTGCACACTTTCACCAAGGACTACCACTTACCTCTCTCCAGAGCTGGCTTTGCCACTGCAGTGCTGCAGGGCCTGGTAGCCTCTCCCAATCCAATTTAGACCCAGCCACCCAACCTCAGCTTTGGGATTCTACCCAAGTGTAATGACTGCAACAGTGAAACACGAACATAGTACAGTTGTGAACCTACCATAAATGTAGATGTTCGAGTGTATTCACTGTTGCAGTCCAGGTTACCCACCCACCATCCCCCTTTCTTTGCTGGGACTTTTCTGTACTTCTCAACTCTATACAACCTATGTGGTGTATTTGCTTGTAGATGAAGGAAATGTTTATAGTAATATATGCATGGTTTTTGGCATATTTTTATCTTTTCAGCCTTCCTGGCTGGGGGCACCTGACATCTGGGGCAAGAAAAACAGAAGAAAATGGCGTCTGTTGCAACTTTTATACCCCTGGCAACCTGACGTCAGGGAAGAGGTGACAGCAACTGACGCCGGACCAAGACTTTGGAACTCGGGCCGACTGCGGGTCGTCTGCCCTGACTGCGGGGCGCCTGCCAGCAGGATAACCCAAGTGTAATGACTGCAACAGTGAATACACTCGAACATCTACATTTACAGTAGGTACACAACTGTACTTTTCCCTCCCCCCACCCCCTTTTCTTCTCTATACTAACAAGGGACATATTGGTATTTGCTTTCTACTGGTGGGGTTCTTCCACCAGAGTCTGGCTCCTGCTTGGGGACTCCTGACAGGTTAGGGCACGAAAAACTGATGTAATGGCGTCAACTGACTTATGTTATACTACTGATGACCTGACATCAGTCCTGAAGCGACAGCAACCGACGCAGAACGACTAAGCCTCTGGTATTCTGGCCGGCCGAGGTCTACCCTGGCAGGGATAACCCAAATGTGATGACTGCAACAATGAATACACTCTAACATCTACATTTATGGCAAGTGTACACAACTGTATGTTCTGTGGATGGTACATCCTTTATGCCCTATACCTTGCCCAGGGAGCATACGTGTGATGCATGATGTCCCTGTTACAACCTAAGGCTTTGGTATACTAGCCGGATGTCATTGTACCCTTGGTAGGGGATCCTTACTGTATGGAATACTGAAATGAAGGCTATATGACCCTTTTATTAAAAATTACTTTCATAGGTCAGGACCAAATTGAGTATTACCTTTAGCTGCATGTTACTTCCCTTAACTGCCTTATACTACCTGCCAAATTCTGACCCCTGTCACTCCTCTGGGACATATTTGTGTACCCAAATCATGTTTCCCTTTCTGCCCTTGTTTCTGCTGAGTATAGTACAGGTTGTTGGGCTTATTATTATTATATACTGCTTTGTCTAGTGTCCTTAAGATCTTTCTCTGTGGGTCTATTGCTGCATGTTGGTCTTTTTTTCTGAATGCTCTTCAGAAGTGGAGGTGGTACTGCAGTTGATTCACAAGTATCTGATGCAGTATTGACCCCCCCATTTGTCTCACTTGAACTATTCTGTATCTTAAGGCTCAAACCATCACAGGTTTTATTCTACCACATTTTTTTTCCTTTATTCTATTCATTTTATAAAAGTACAACTAGACTGGTATTTTGTAGCACATCGTGTGTATGCTCCAAACTTGGCCATGAGAAAGCAGCCAAGACCTCTAACAATAAACATGCAATCATAGCAGCATTAAGAATTGATTCTGTCAAAACTGTGGCATAAGGACAAAGTACTAAAAGTGGAGACAGAATGTGAAAAATGATTGCTCACGTTACACAAGATAGAAAAGGGGTACATTTATTTCAGCAATCAGTGAATGTTAAGAGGCAGTTGTGAGATTCAAGCTGCTATATCCATCTTTCTTCAGAATATTTTTTCCCTGGACGACCAAGGTTATTTTTTTGATGCAGAGCATGCTAAAAAGAAAATACAAATATTTGTCCAACAAAAAGTGAACTGTGGAACAGAAGAGGAGGACTCCTCTTATTCTTATGATGATAAAGCTCATAGAGACACTTTGCCAGTGAAACCTTTTCCAGTGTTCTAAAGGAAAATTCTTGAAAGCCAGAGAAAAGCACAGAAGTTGTCTAGAAGAATGAACCAGAGACTGGAGTTGGGAGATGATCAACAGGAATAAAACCAGCAACTTGGAAATTAATGAATAAATGTAGGATTACAGAACATCAATCACATTTATGAAATATGTCCGGATGGAAAGATGAGAAAAAAATCAGCAAGCAAAGGAGAGTGGTATATATTGAATGGAGTTCATCCTCAAGTCTTGGCGAGGACCTTAACGAGGTGGACCCTGTTTTTATAAAATCTCACCAAGACTACACTCAGACTGTATTTTATATAGCATATAACATAGAGAGGTGTTGGTTAAAAAATTAAAAATGACAGCTGGGAGCATGAGCGCAACGTTAAAAAAAATGCCCAATTCTGGTAGGTGCACAGGACTGGAAAAATGACAGTGTAGAATCCTCAAGACACAGAACATTCCTATAATAGGGTTAGGTCAGGCTCAGGGGGAGAATGACCTCCTGTTGTAGAAGGAAGTAGTAATCCACAAAAAAACGACAGAGCAAAACGAGCCATAAAGATGGTAGGTGTGATTGGGATTAAAGAGGTACTTGGGAACATAGTTTTGGAGAATGTAATGAGTTGGCAGGTTTAAAAATTCCTTGCAGACTACAGTGTCAGACGTACCGGATGAGCAAATTGTTGTAAGTAAGGAAATTAGCTCAATGTAATACAGGATCTGAATTGCCTTAAAGTCTAAACCCAACTGTATTAGAAGTAGTAAGAGATAAAAAGGCTGGGAGTGGAATCTTTAGAAAGAGGTTGGAGCAGATTGTGTAGAAGAATATGGGAATTGTGGGATTGACAAATGAGGTGTAAGTTCATTCAATTTCTGCCTTTCCTACCTATGTGATGTTCAATTGATAATGATTTACAGAAGATTTTATGTGATGTACAATGTTTGCAACCAAAAATGTCTAGATGTTTTTTTCATTTATATAAATGTGTATTTTCCTGTGTCATAAGTGATAATTCAATAAAAGTTTTTTATTTAAAAATGAAAAGTTAATGCATATTAACTTTCAGATAAAACATTTTTACAAGTACGTAATGCAGATGCAAAATGTAAAATGCTAACATAAATGCGTGATTTTTTTTCTACTTGGAAAGCTGGAGTAGAGTGAAAAATTTGAATAGCATGCAGCCTGAATGTGTGATGCCTTAGTGTTTTTGTTTTATTTTTCTTTAGCTGATTGGATCATGCTCGTATACAAGCAGGGAGATAAATACAACAATCACTGTAGTAAGGAGGAGAGAACAGCCATGGTGATGATTTCTTGCCTTACCGGTACATTAGGGGTGAGTTTGAAATATCACTTTCCCAGAATAGCTCAGTAAATACTTAGAATAACTGTGTGATAGGTTTGGAGAGCATTTTGTGCAGTTAAGGTGGACTCCTTTTTAACAAAATCACAAGTGCGCTTATTTTATTTATTCGTTGAATTATGTTGTTTGGAAAAGCTCTTAGAAATGGACTGTTATTTTTTTTATTTTTGCAGAAGAGGTAATTTTTGATTTATGCAGTAAATATTTAGCTGTTTGCCATAAGTCTTTCTCAGAGCTGATTCAAACAGGTGAGCAACAGTCTTGCATATCATGTTTTTGTCAAGTGATAGATATTGATGAAGTGTGAAATGATGTTCATCGTGCATACAGCTGCAGTCATAACAGATGGGTTTTCCTGACGTCAGGCGGGTCCTTGGTCGGCCGAATTCCAAAGTCTAGGTCCGGCGTCGGTTGTCGTCGCCTCTTCCCTGACGTCAGTGCGACAGGGGTATAAAAGAACCAGCCGACGCCATTTTCTTCAGTCTTTCTTGCCGCGCGGTGCCCGAAGCAGAAGAAGTTCGCAAGTGCCGGTCGGCCAGCTCCTGAGATTACGAATATCTGCAACCGAAGTCTTCTTGAAAGCTAAGTACCCCGTTGGGGAAACTTTTCTTGCCTCAGACCGATGTCAGACAAAGTTAATAATTGTATTTCATGTGGGAAGCAAATACCGCATAAGGATTTTCATTCCCTCTGCATTCCTTGCTTAGGCCCAGACCACGACGTCTCAGCCTGCCATTTTTGTGCTGCATTCAACAAACGCACCCTTAAGCGTCGGGTGGAGTTCGCCCAGCACTTTTTTGGCAAAAATTTTAACTACATAATGTCGTCGGATACTCCGACTCCAGTTTTGACTAAAAGACGCAAAGATAAGGACCGACACACGAGGTCCGCGGCCTCTACCAACACCACACCAAAGCCGATTACAAGGGGTCCGGTTCTCAGCGAGGCGCCCACGCAGCCCCTGACTACCGACGACACTTCATTGGCGGTGTCTTCTGTACCCGAGGTCGCAGGCTCTTCGGCCCACACCCTGACTACAGATACCGAAGCCACTCTTGGCGGTGAAACTCAGAGTTTAGACAGGTCTGCCTCCTCTCAAGGTGTCTTCAGGCCTTCCTCTTCTTTTTCCATCAAGGCTTTCACCAAGTCTAAGACAGCCATGCATTCTAAAAGACAAACCCCACAGGGCCCTTCTCAAGGCCCCATGCCTAAAAAGCAGATGCTCAAAATGGCTGAAGACTTAATTTCTCTTATCAGGGGTTCTCAACCCCCCTCGGAAAAAGGACCAGAGTAGAGGAAGAATCCCCCTCCTCGGACCAGGCTTCCATTATTTCAGAACATTCTGATGACCAGGAACATTCATACTCCCCTTTTGAAGATTCTGATGCAGAGGAGTCCATTCCCTCTGTCTCCCCCCCCTGAGGATTACTCTTTTGGGGAAACCTTGCATACCTTGAGGGAACACTTCCACTGGGAAGGTCAAGAGTACTCAGACTCCAAGAAAAGGCTTAGGGATTTTCTCTTGCTCCCTCAGCACAGGCCTCTGGCTATACCCCCTGTCTTAGATATCCTTGATGATGTGTATTCGGAGTCCTGCCTTAACCCAGACTCTTTATCTCCAGCCCCAGTCAAGCCTGACGGGTATTACTGGGTTCCTGACTCACACCAATTCCTATACAAAAGCCATGCGGCTGACCCTGAAACTATCTCACAGGGCCCCTAGGGAATTAAGGCCTCCACTGCTAAAAATCCTTTACCTTCAGAGAGGGATTCCAGAGGTTTAGTAAGGTGGGGGAAAAAGGTATACACCTCGGCCACCTTATCCATGAGGGCGTTAAACTGTGCCAGTTCCATATGTTAAAGTACCAACAGTTTCTGTTATCATAGTTGAGAAGCAAAATGTCACAACCTGAACAACCAGACTTGAAGGAGTTGCAGGATTTGATACATAGTGCAGAACAAGTAGGTAAACATACCTTGCAATGTTGTTTTGATGCTTTAGAGGCCTCATGTAGAGCTGCTGTTACAGGATCAGTCATACGTAGACATGCTTGGCTCAAAGGGCAAACCTTGCCAGATCATGTCAAAGCTAAATTACTGGATGCACCTCTGCAAAAAGATGTATTGTTTGGTGTTAAAGCTGAGGAGGCATTAAAGAAAATGGAGGAAAAGGCAAAATCAATGCAAACAGTGAAAGATTTCCTACAGGTGCAACCTCCACGTTTCAGTAGAAATTGGCCTTCAAAAAATTGGTCCTTTCCAGCCACGGACAGACCCCAAAGAGGTAGATACAGGCGCCCGAGGGGTAGAGGGCAATCTCAAGGATCGTTTAGAGGCAGACAATGGCAAGCACCTACCCAAAGAAGTAGTGAGGATAGTTCACAGCCATTCAGAAAGCAGAACCAATGACTTTCCCCTTTGCATGCCAAGCAAGGCTCAAATGGCAGCACCTTTAGGCGGAAAACTGGCATTATTTTCGAAAAATTGGCATATTGTCACAAAAGACAAATGGATCCTGGACATTATAGGCAGAGGGTACAGATTCCACTTTCACACCCTTCCAAAAATGGGAGGCATGCCATACCTGCCACACAATCAAAGGGCAGAGGCACAAAAACAAATTTCAGATCTCATGGACATGAAAGCTATTCAAGAGGTACCTGCACAAGAACAGGGTCAAGGTTTTTATTCCAGACTATTCCTGGTACCAAGGAAGGGCAAAGATTAGAGACCTATTTTGGACCTATCCTTCCTAAACACATTTTTACTCGTGCCAAAATTCAAGATGCTCACATTACAGCAGCTTCTTCCCATGCTGGGCAAGGAGTCTTGGCTGGTAACATTAGACCTCAAGGAGGCATACCTGCATGTCCCAATCAGACAAGATTGCAGAAGATACCTCAGATTTCTTGCAGGTTCAACACATTATCAATTCTCTGCATTGCCCTTTGGCTTATCTACTGCGCCCAGAGTGTTCACAAAATGCCTGGCATCAGTAATTGCTTACTGCAGACTGCAAGGGATACAAATATACCCATATTTGGACGACTGCCTGATCCAAGCGGACAGCAAGCACATACTTCTGAAAAATCTGTCTTTTGTAATAAGGTTGTTGAATTCCCTGGGATACACAGTCAACAAAAAGAAATCAAGGCTAATTCCCTCTCAAACAATAATTTTCCTGGGTGCCAACTTGGATACAAACACCCAGATGGCCTACCTCATGCCAGAGAAACAAGGGCAACTAACTCAATACTTCAGAAAACTGGCAACTTTCACCAGGCTGACTGCAAGGAAAATCCTGCAGGCTCTGGGATTCATGGCATCTTGCATCCTACTAATCCCATGTGCAAAGCTGCATATGAGGAAACTTCAATGGTACCTGAAAAACCTATGGTCTCAGCACAGCCACAGCTTGGAAACAATATTACCACTAATTCCATGTCTTCAAAAGGAATTTCTGTGGTGGGCTCAAGCATGCCAAAGAAACACAGGTCTCCCATTCTGCAAGCCTCAAGCAAGTCAAACCATCACAACAGATGCCTCGGATTATGCCTGGGGGGGTGCACATGACAGATCGGTGCATTCAGGGCAGATGGTCCCAAAAGGAAAAGCACCTACACATCAATCAAAAGGAAATGCTAGCAGTAATAAATGCTATTATAGCTTTCAAAGACCTGCTACATCCAGGCCAGCTACTGATAAGGACAGACAACACCACAGTAATGTGGTACTTAAACAGGGAAGAACCCACTCATACCCCCTATGCAGGCTAGCCATGTCTCTTTGGAACATGGCTCTGGAATTGCAAATCGAGCTTCAAGCACAGTTCCTGCCAGGCAAGGAAAACACGCTGGCAGACAACCTAAGCAGTACTATGACAGATCCACACGAATGGAAGTTGCATCCTCAAGTTTTTTCAAAGATAATTCAGGCATGGGGAAGGCCAGACATAGATCTCTTTGCCTCCCACAGAAATCACCAGTTGGCAAAATTCTGCTCAAGGACCTTTCATCCACAGGCCTGGAAAGTGGACGCACTCTCTTTCAGTTGGACAACAATGACAGTATATGCCTTTTCACCTCCAAAGTTCTATTAAAAGCCAGAGCAGACAGACCAAAGGTGATTCTCATCGCTCCAGACTGGCCAAGGCAACACTGGTACCCACTCCTGAGGAGCCTAACGCATTCCCCACCATGGATCCTGCCTCTAATGCCTCTTCTACTGACTCAGCACAACTTCAAAACTCTTCACAGTCAGCTGAAAACACTCAATCTAGCCGCATGGAAGATTCCTTAAAATCACAACAGACCCTACTCTCCAAGGAGGTACAGGATGTCATTTTGGAGGCCAGAAGACCTTCTACTAGAAAAGCCTACTCCGCCAAATGGAAACAGTTTTCTGCTTGGAATGAGAAAAAGGGCCAGAACCCTGGAATACTGAATTTACCTCAAATATTACAGTACCTAGCTGAGATGCTAAGCAGTGGACTTTCATTCTCCTCCATCAAAATCCATGCCTCATCCATTTCTGCAGAATACAGCACTGATCCTCCTTTATTCTCTCACCCCCTCTTAAGGCAGTTCCTCAGAGGGGCTAAGAATATAAAACCCCCAAGGAAACAACCAGTACCTGCTTGGGATCTCAATTTCATTCTAGAGAAACTAACTTTGCCTCCTTTTGAGCCAGCTGCCTCAACAGAACTGCAATATTTGTCCTGGAAAACAGCCGTCCTACTGGCTATCACCTCAGCTCGCAGGGTTTCGGAACTACAAGCCCTCATGGCTGCAGTGTCAGTGTCACAGTCCACACTAAAAGAGCATGTCTAGCCTTTGAATCTGCCAGCTCTTTTCTGCTATGCACACATCGCATATTAATCCTAATTTTCACTATGGAAACTTTGCCACATTCAGTTTCTAAAAAAATTAAGCCAAAGAACTGTTTATGTGGCTGCCACGTTATGAGAACATGCAATGGCTGAGAAAATTTAAAAAAAAAAAAAAAATTCCACAAGTGTTTATTTGGCTGCCATGTTATTAGCTAGACCCCACGTCTGCCAATTTTTATTGGAGGCTTGAGGAGAAAAGCTCCAGCAACAGGACATTTACAGTTTTCCTAAACATGATTAGTACAATGATAAGAACTTGTTGGTTTTCTTTATAGTATACTAACTTGCTATTATATTTGTGAGTGTTACAACTGGAATATATACAAAAGGCAATAAGACTAACTGCAATTAGACTAAGGAATGAATGGAAAATACAGTAGTGAGTGAATGTTGGTTAAAAATAGCACAGAAGTGTGTTAGGCTGTATTAGATTACATTGTTAATAAGCTGAACACATGATGTTTACTTTCTTTTCTTTCTCAGAACTGTAGTGCATTACCTAATGGAAGTGATGTAGTGCTAAAGGGAGGGACAGAAGTAAACGAGAGAGAGATATTATAGCAAATAAACGAGGAGTTGTCTGACCGGTACAGCGGACAGAGTATGCGTCAAGTTTAAGATTGCAGACTTGGTATTTTTCATATGCAGGAATAAGTGGGTTGACTAGCCTGATGAGGAGGAACATGAACAGAACCAGATGTCCTTTGTTTGTTTTGAGTTAGGTTTTGTAATAGGTGATATTCTCTGCCTTAGGTGAGCTGGAGTAGACTTCCAGAGATTGGAGAAAGAGTGAGAATAAGTTACGGTGTCCTGATTGAAATCACTGGTATTTCTAATAAATTACCCCTGACTTCGGCTGGAGTACCAAATCCCTTACCTTCCAAATATTGTGCATTCAACTTATGACTTCATCTCG
Organism: Protopterus annectens; assembly: GCF_019279795.1. Lineage (NCBI taxonomy): Eukaryota > Metazoa > Chordata > Ceratodontiformes > Protopteridae > Protopterus > Protopterus annectens. The sequence goes on from NC_056741.1 coordinate 153,623,572, forward strand.
CAAGTGTAGAGGCACAGTGCAATGAAAAAGTATTTGCCCCTTCCTGATTTCTTATTTCTTTGCATGTTTGTCACACTTACATGTTTTAGATCATAAACAAATATACATTTTAGACAAAGATAACCCAAGTAAACACAAAATGCAGTTTTTAAGTGATGATTTTATTTATTAAGGAAAAAAAACTATCCAAACCTACATGGCCCTATGTGAAAAAGTAATTGCCCCCTAAACCTAATAACTGGTTGTGCCACCCTTAGCAGCAACAACTGCAATCAAGCGTTTGCGATAACTGGCAATAAGTGTTTCACATTACTGTTGAGGAATTTTGTCCCACTCTTCTTTGCAGAATTGTTTTAATTCAGCCATTTTGGAGGGTTTCCGAGAATGAACTGCCACAGCATCTCAATTGGATTCAAGGCCGGACTTTGACTAGGCCACTCCAAAACCTTCATTTTGTTCTTTTAAGCCAGTCAGAGGTGGACTTACTGGTGTGTTTTGGATCATAGTCCTGCTGCAGAACCCAAGTCCACCTCAGCTTGAAGTCACAAACTGATGGCCGGACATTCTCCTTCAGGATTTTTTGGTAGAGAGCAGAATTCATGGTTCCATCAATCACAGCAAGTTGTCCAGGTCCAGAAGCAGCAAAACAGCCCCAGACCACCACACTACCACCACCATGTTTGACTGTTGACATGATGTTCTTTTTCTGAAATGCTGTTACTTTTATGCCAGATGTAGCGGGACGCACACCTCCCAAAAAGTTCAACTTTTGTTTCATCAGTCCACAGAATATTTTCCCAAAAGTTGTGGGGATCATCAAGATGTTTTTTTTTGACAAAAGTGAGACGCGCCTTTATGTTTTTTTTGGTCAATGGTGGTTTTCACCTTGGAACTCTGCCATGCATGCCATTTTTGCCCAGTCTCCTTCTTATGGTCGAGTCATGAACACTGACCTTAAAGGAGGCAAATGAGGCCTGCAGTTCTCTAGATGTTCTGGGTTCTTTTGTGACCTCTTGGATGAGTTGTCGCTGTGCTCTTGGAGTAATTTTTGTAGGCCGGCCACTCCTGGGAAGGTTCACCACTGTTCCATGTTTTCTCCATTTATGGATAATGTCCCTCACCATGGTTCCCTGGAGTCCCAAAGCTCTAGAAATGGCTTTGTAACCTTTTACAGACTGATAGATGTCAATTACTTTGTTTGTCATCTGTTCCAGAATTTCTTTAGCTTGAGGCATGATGTTTTCCCTTTTGGGATCTTTTGTCCTACTTCAGTTTGTCTGGCAGGTTCTATTTAAGTAATCTCTTGACTCAACAGGTATGGCAGTAATCAGGCATGGGTGTGGCTAGTGAAATTGAACTTGGCTTTCCCAAAAATGTGATTAACCATGATTTTAACAAGGGGGGCTATTACGTTTTCACATAGGACCATGTAGGTTTGGATATTTTTTTCCCTTAATAAATAAAATCATCACTTAAAAACTGTGTTTTGTGTTTACTTGGGTTATCTTTGTCTAATATTTAAATTTGTTTGATCTGAAACATTTAAGTGTGACAAACATGCAACGAAATAAGAAATCAGGAAGGGGGCAAATACTTTTTCATTGCACTGTATATAAGATGGCATATGAGCGTGAGTCCTCATTCTACCCAACTGCCAGCCCGAACACAAGTTGCATATTTGTTGGATTCATTGCTGTTTGGTCATTGGCGCCATTGCTTAGAATTGTCAGACAAGTTCCCCATTGAGGAGCCTGTTTTTCTGCCGGTATTATTTATCAGCTAGGAGGGGTAAGTGCATGTGCAGTAGGCAAATCCCATTCAAAGTTTTGCATGCCTAGTGCCTTTTTTGCTTAGGAGCACAACACTACTGTAAAGCTTGCACCTTCTTTTAAGAGAGACTGCAAAGTTTTAGAAACAAAGGATTATTTTCTCTTAATACCTTCTTGGAGACCCAATGTCTTAAATGCTTGTCCCATTCCAAGATGGCGGAGTCTGCATACCTGGGGCTTACCTTCTCCAAGGCCTAGAGAAGAAAGTCAGTCAGCTCTTTGACTCCGATATACCCACTGATGTTTCAGAACCTGTGGTACGTCTTTTTCCTTTGAATTGAACTGTCCCATGCAGGTACGGTATGGTGCAAGGCCAAAAAAAAAACAAAACAAAAGTAAATTCAAAGCAAAAGGCCAGCACTCAGTCAGCTGTCCAGGTCTGCTTATTCTTTGTTATGATTATTATTATTAATCATGTAATTTCATCTATTAATCAGATGGCTTCAGTACATATTAATGCATCCACATAAAAATGGATGTACAAAAACACACACTATTGGTGAAAGTGTCAGCATACCTGTTTCATCAAGCCTTCATCAGTGCAGTATCATCAGGCAGTCCTATTCCATCTTAAATACATCATCCTTTGTTCTTATTGGTTTCTATAAATGTTCATTAAGACCAGGTGCACATAAAGTGCCTAGCTTTATAATCCACTTCCTTTGTTTTTGATGTAACATAGTATGCCACCCAGCCTTGTCTTTCTTATTTAAAACTATTTTTCAGTAATAATAAAATTAAATTTGGCAGAAGTATGTTTATAGTATGTTTGTATAATGCATTGGATGTTCTTGCACACATAATACCTCTCATATGCTCCGACATTCTTAATTTAAAGTGACGAGGCATTTGCCCCACATAAAATGTGGAGCATGTGCACATTACCAAATACATTACCCAATCAGTGCTACAGTTTCCATAAATCCTAATATGAAAAACCAGTGGTGTATTTTGTGAAGCTATAGTGTCCACAGGGATGACATCCTATTAGAGGTCGTTCATCCAAGCCAATTTGGCCTGTACTTATTTTTTTACCAACATATTCCTTATAATGATTAAACCAACCCCCTGTAGTTTTCCCTTTCCTATATGAAAAAAAGACAGTGGAGGGGTATTAAATCCCTTAAACAGTCATCCATTAGCAAGATATCCCAATGTTTTGTACTAAATTGGAAACCATACACAATTTTTTACCAATTTAGTACAAAAACACTGGGATATCTTACTAATGTATGATAATTTAAGGGATTTAATACCCCATTCTTCTGCTTTTTTGGAAAAGGACACCTACATGTACTGGAAAGATCTTCATTTTAATGTGATTTTTCGCATCCTGAACCAGCACTCCAGAAAGTTCCTCTGCTTCTGGCTGGGAACCAGTCATTACCAATTCAGGGTGCTGCCCTTTGGTCTCACCACAGCCCCCACAGTGTTCACCAAATGCATGGCAGTGTAGCAGCTCACTTGAGACTGCAAGGATTCCAGGTGTTTCCGTACTTGGACAACTGGTGCATTTCACTTCGACCAGGCATCAACTGATAGAAGCAAGGGATTATGTTCTCCAGACCTGTGCATACTTTGGAATAACTATAAATTACAAAGAATCCCAAATTACTCCAACTCAGTTTAGAGTTTATAGGAGCAGTACTGAATATGACAACAACCATAGTTTCTTTTCCATCCCATGAGACTTCAGAAAAATCAGAACACAGGTTCAAAAAATACTTTGCAGGAAAAGAGTATCTGCTCATCTAATTTTACAGGCTCTAGGCTCCATGGCAGCAGCAGTAACTCTACTTCCCCTAACAAGATATCACATGAGAATTCCACAATGGCTGCTGGCATGTCAGTGGTCTATGCTATACCAGCTCATGTCAGATCAGATTTTGATCATCAGTCATTGCAGAAAAGATCTAGCTTGGAAACATTCCAAAGAAATTCTCTTGGGCCACCCCTTCTTCCTTCCAGAACTCAAGGCCATACTGACCACAGACGTCTCCCAGATTGGGTGGGGTGGGGCATTTTCTGGGCAACACCATCCAAGGCACTTGGTCCCCCTTAGAGGCCAACTTGCATATCAGTATTCTGGAGCCAAGAGTGGTGCTTTTAGCATTGCCAACCTTTCAAGCTGCTCTTTCTGTGGGAACAGTTGTGATTCAAATGGACAATATGTCAGTACTTTGGTACATCACCTAACAGGGAGGAACCAAATCTTACTCCCTTTGTCGAGAAGCACTCAATGTGGCAGTGAGCAATCTCTTCAGCTACTTTCTGATAGCAATGCACATTTCTGGAAGTGGCAATGCGACAGCAGACAAACTGAGCAGATGTATTGTCCTGCCTCATTAGTGGTCTCTCAATCCAATCCAGAAATGATGGAAAGGATTTTCCGTTAATAGGGTCAGTCTTGCTGTGACTGGTTTGCCTCTCCCCTAAAAAACAAGTGCAGTAACTACTTTGCCTTGATTCCCCCCTCCAGGGAGTCACCAAGTGACGCTGTTCTCCACACTTGCCCCCCCCCCCCCCCCGGACTCCTATATACTTTTCCCCCGATACCTCTAATTCCAAAATTCTTACAGAAAGCACACAAGCTGAAGAGCAAAGTAATCCTCATTTCACATTATTGGCCTCAACAGATATGGTTCCCCTTTTTTGACCTTATTTGATTCAATGACCTTGGACTCTGCAACTGGCTAAAGACCTTCTGTCCCATCCAGACAGATTAGTTCATCCAAACATTCTGAACCTCAGCTGACAGCAAAAAGTTCCTCCAGTTCCATTAATTGCCAGGCAAGTTAACTTCTCTTCCTGGTACGTCAAATTCTTCTTGCGTCTCATAAGCATTCTACCCATAAACTCTCTACTAATAAATGGAAGAGATTTACCTGTTTTGCTTGTGAAAGGGATATTGACCCCCTTTTCTGCATCCAGTGATAATATAGCTTCTCTTTTCAATGCAGGAGCTTCCCTGTTTAGCATTAAAATTCAACTATCTGCAATTTCAAATTTCTGTAATAGGTTGGAAGTGTGTCCCTTGGCTTCTCATAAACTTTGTAAATCCTTTTTAAAAGGAACACGTTTGTTGAAACCTCTATTTAAGGATCCTACTCCACCTTGGGATCTAAATCTGGTGTTACAAACCATTGTACGTTCCACATTTGAACCATATGTCCACTGTGATCTGAAGTATTTTTCATGGAAAACGTTATTTTTGGTGGCAGTAACCTCTGCCAGAAGGATTTCACAAATTCAAGCCTTATCCTGTAGACCACTTTATCTGATTTTTCACAAAGATGGAGTTTCATTATGGACAAATCCCACTTTTCTACCTAAGGTAATGTCAGAGTCTAATATCAATCAAACTATTATTTTACCAGTATTCTTTCCTAGTTTTATGAACAAAGGTGAATACTGTTTTCATTTGTTAGCTGTTCACAAACATTTACATTTTTGTCTACAGAGAACAAAAAACATATGAAAACATGACCAACTGTTTGTCTCCTTTTCAAGTGCAAGGTCTGGTAAACCAGTCAGCAAGGTGACCTTGACCAGTTGACTCCAAGATCGTATATGTTTTGTCTATGACAAGAAGAAAATTGATTTGCCTAGGCCTGTTAAGGCGCATTCTACAAGATCTGTAGCCACTTCAGCCATTTTATAGTCTAGAGCTTAGCCACTTCAGCAGTTTTCCGATCTAGAACTTCAGTGGATGATATATGTGCAGCAGCAACTTGGGCTTTTCCCCATACCTTTATTACTCATTACAAATTGGATTTGGTCTCCAAGGGAAGAGCATCATTTGGTTCAGTGGTGCTCAGGAATGTCCTTCCTCGAGTCCTCCCAAGGTCTACGGTAGCTGGGGACTCTGCCCCATATGTCAAGGATAAAATGAATATTGACAATCTCAGATAAAGAAGTTATGTACTTAACATAACGTTCCGTCTGTTTTCCATTTTCATTTATCCTTACGACTCCCCTCCCACCATCTCCCAGCCTTTGAAGATTATTTGATGGGGTGGATAATGTACAAGTAACTTATTGTGGTCATTAAAGTTAAGCATAAGTATGGCTTTCATTGAGGCTTCCTTATCTGTCACTTTTATATCTAATCTGCAAACTCTATCTAAAGTAATTGGGAGAATAGGATTGTGGGTAGAGTTGAAACTCAAGAGTTTTTGGCCTGCGAGAGCTGTAGTAATGTCAGAGTCTGTCCCAATATTAGAATTTAACCCCATATGTCAAGGATAAATGAAAATTGACAGCACAGATGGAACATTATAGTAAGTACATAACTTCTTTTTTTCTGTTCCTCCAGTTCTGGAAACCTTTTGGATGCTTTTCAGTCTACTTCTGCTACCTCTGACTCTCCGCCTCCAACTCCCAAAAGGCCAGACAGATTTTAGATGGTACCCGACAACCTTAAGTTTTGTACAAAAATCCTGCAGCAGACTCTTCTGCAGTCTTTTTCATTGGATAAACCTTCTAAAATCTTACCTAGTGCAAATGCCTTTCCTTTAGAGAAGGATTGCATGTCTGTAGGTAGGGGGGGGGGGGCTACACTTCAAGGCTATTAACTACACAGATGACCAAATACTTGGTCCAGTCTCCCCTCCTTAAATAAAGCACTGGTGGGTCTACAGGGAACAGAGACTAAACAGCTAATGTTAAGCTTACTTAATCAGGCTTCACAGGTGGGCAGATACAGCATTAAATGCAGTTATGATGCTGTGGAGGCATCTACAGGCTCTGTAATTTGCAGGTACATATGGGTGCATAACCAGCCTTTAACTGAGGACTTCAAACTAAAATCTTGGATTCACCTTTAGACAAGGATCTCTTGTTCATTCTCCAAGCTGCCAACTTTATCATAACCACCAAGAGCAAGGTAAGACTATGAAGGACTGAAGACGGCTTCTGTTAACTTCTGCACTTATGTACTAGAGGAATTAACTTACTAAGGCTACGTCTTTTGTTAGACTGGACCATAGAACAAAAACTGAAAATGCTGAAAACGACAAGCAGGTAAAATGTATGGTCACTGCAACACATCAACAGCACAAACCAGCCAAGGCTTGATAAAAATGATTTATTGAAGCACTTTTCGTTTGCTAAAATAAGCAAACTTCTTCAGAAACCATTAATAACTTTTAAAAACATGTAAATAGTCACAGCTGTTACTGATGAGCCAATCACAGCTCACGCATTGATTATATTTATTATGTTTATTATTTTCATTGTTGTTATTTTGTTGGAAATATGATCTGTTAGTATTTCATACTTTGCTGACAGTTGTTTAAATTGTATTATTTTATTAGTGGTATTGTATGTAGGTTAGTTGCCTTTAAGAAAGTGGTTAAGCAATGCGTGAGCTGTGATTGGTTCGTCAGTAACAGCTGTGACTATATGTTTTTAAAAGTTATTAATGGTTTCTGAAGAAGTTTGCTTATTTTAGCAAATGAAAAGCACTTCAATAAATAGTTTTTATCAAGTCTTGGCTGGTTTGTGCTGTTGACGTGCTGCAGTGACCATACATTGTACCTGCTTGTCATTTTCAATTTTTGTTTGTTTGGACTTTGGCATGACAGAGAGTCAAAGCAGTTTCAAACCCAGCGTGACACCGGAGTTATTGAGGGGCTGTGATAGTGTGGAGATTGACACACTAGCTAATGATGATACACCGGTAAATAGTAAGATTTTGGACTCTTTGCTATTCAGGATGGAGTCCATTTTTCAGAGACTTGACCGGTTAGACACCCAACAAAGGGAGATTCGTGATGTGTTACTGGTCTTGGCGCGTTCCAGCTTAACTACTCTACCCCCGGTGAACGTTAGTAACCAGGAGGTAGTTACTACTATTACCAGTTCAGCTTCAAGGTCGGAAGCAGTTACAAGCTCTGCCCCAGTATTGCAGGGGCAACATATTCAACCACCGGTTTCCACGGAACTGGCAAGTTTGGTCGGCAGCTCGGGAGCGTTAGGACCACCAGAGGTCCGTAATGAAAGCTTATTGGACGACTTGTTAACTCAACACCCTCGTGCTGCTATTAGTTTGCCTGCTGTTGGTGAATCCAGTTTATTGGGACTTCCGGAGATAAATAAATGGCTCTCTCAGAGCTTTTCATTCATCAGTGCTATACCAACGAATACGGAGTCCCAGCATCATGATAAAGGTAACAATATTTTATTATTGGACATAGTGGCTAAGCTTAAATCTTTGGATGGCCACTTAGTAAAGCTAAAAAAAGTGCAACTTGAAATAGCTTATTTCCGTGAATGTTTGTCACAGAAGGTGGTGCCAAAAGGCTTAAGACACCACCAATTTCCAACTAGGTTAGTCGCCAACTCAATTTTTCATAAGGAACTGTTAGAATTATTTGACCACCAAGGGTTTGCATTGTTGGACCTTATGGTTAAGCATTATACCATTTGGGTTAGCGAGCTTAGCACCAAAGTAGCAGAATTGGATACCAGTATTAAATTGGATGCTGACTTTTACTGGTACAAATATGAATATGCTCGCATGTTTTCTAGTATAGATCAATATTTGGCCAAATTGAAAAGCAATAAAATAAAGAAACTTGACCGTGACTGTAAAGCATATAAGGAGGGTTTTGCATATCCAGTTCCTTCAGCGGCTCAAGTTTGGCAAGACCTTCCAGTCTCTAATTCACTGGTTAATGTTGATAGTGATACAGTGGAAAATAATCAATACCAGTGTGAGAATTATAGGTTACAAACTGCTACAAATCATAATAACTTTAATTCAGCAAGTAATGTGAATGTTGATGGTCAGCAAGAAGTAAGGAGGAGTGAAAGGTTACTACATCTTCAACAGGATCAGAACAGGAACGGTCAGTTAAACCAAAATTCAAATTTTTGGTCTGCCAATTATATGGGGGCCAAACCAAAACAGCAGAACAATTACCTGATGAACAAATCGCAACGGAAATACAACAAACAAAAGACTTAATTGTAGAAACATTTGAGCATTCTGACATTAGTCTTGTGCCTGTTGTATTTAATACAGCATCGTCAGAAGATATGTTAGACTTTAATTTGCCTGAGAGTGATATAGGTATTGAACTTACTGGAAAGTCTAGTGACTGTTTAACATCTAAGACAGTTATTATCATTAATAAGACAGGTGATTTCAAAGTATTTAAATTTTCTTCTGCTGTTATTTCTTCGGACATAGTAGACTTTTTGTCTAAAGGCTATACTTATGTTCCTGAACAAAAGCTTAACTTAGTGAAGACTGTTATTGATATTAAAGTCTTCACCAGGAAGTTAAACTTCAATTTAATGATGGGTGCTGTAGCTAATGACTCTAATTTAAATCAATTCTATATCCCCAGTGCGTTTAACCCTCCTTTACATCCTTTGTTGCAAGTCTTTGAACAACTATGTGAGTTGGATACAAGGCAGGGTATTAAAAGTGGGCTGCCCGCTACCGCTAAACAAAGTACTAATCAGTTTGAACACAAATGTTTTGAGTATATTAAAACTCAGGACATACGTATTTGTAAACCAGATAAAGGTGGGGGCCTGGTGGTATTTGATAATGTGGATTATGTAGAAAGGATGATTTCACTATTAGATAATCCTGCATACATTATGAGTTTTAGATCGGAAGTAAATAAAGCGTACAGCTCCATCAAAAATAGTACAGAAGATTTATTTATTGAGAGGAGGATAGAGCAGAATATTTATAATTATATGTTTACTACTTACCCCAGGTACCCTTGCATGTTCAGGATACCCAAGATCCACAAGGATATGGTAAACCTCCCTATGCGACCGTTAGTTGACGGCTGAGGTTCACCTACTTACCCTTGTGCTAAAGTTGTGGACGCAATCTTACAAAAATACTTGATCAAGGAACAACAAATATGTAAAGATTTGTGGTCATTTCTTAAAAGAATGGACAGCTTGGAATTTAACATGGATTACAACTTCCTCACAGTAGATGTGAGGGATTTGTATACATGTATACCTCAGGATGTAGGAATTGAATTGGTAAATTCGTTGCTAAAGAAATATTGTGCTCCTGATAATGAGGTAGCACTGGTTACAGAATTATTGGAAAGTATTTTGTACAATAACTTCCTTATGTTTGGTGAAAATGTCTACCTACAAAAAGTTGGAGTAGCTATGGGCTCCCCATGTGGGGCAAGTATAGCAAATTCAGTAATGGCCCATTGGCAATCCGAATACATATTTAAGAACACAAGTATTAATGACCTGATTATTTATTATACACGTTATTTGGACGATATTTTCATTTTGTTAAATGGAGATGCTGATACTAGCAACTCCATTGTACAAATGTTTAATGAGTCAACTCAATTCCTACAATTTACAGCTACCTTTAATAAAGAAGCCATAGCTTATCTGGATATTTGGATATCTAAGAACAGGGATTTAGGTGGTTATGTTTCCAATATTTCTAGAAAGAGCACTTACTCCAATTCTTTCTTACATTTTTCAAGTTGCCACCCTTGCTATCAGAAGCGCTGTGTGATTAAAGGGCAATTAGTGAGAGCTGCATGGATTGTAAGTAATGATCAAGATTTTGTGGAGGATTGCCAGCTATTGAAGTCCATGTTTTTTCACAGAGGGTATCCAGTAAGGTTACTTGATGATTTAATAAAAGAAGTTCAGTACAAGAGATTTAATGGGGATATGTAAACCTTTGTTGGGATTTAAACAACCTATCACCGAACTGTCAAGTTCTATGTTAGATCCAAATGACACTATGGTATGCAGCCCTGTAATTAATACACAAACTGAAATAAATTTTATCACCACATTTAACTTGTATAGTTATTTTTTTTGGATGTTATTAAGAAAAATTGGGGTTTATTTAGAACCAATTCTACCATCTTTGTTAAAATGGGTGATATACCTCGGGTAACATTCAGGAGAGGTAGGAATCTAAAAGATATACTTGAACAACGACGGGTTCACCCAAAAATTCCAGGGATGTTCAAATGTCAAAGTTGCAATTACTGTAAATTTGTGGATAACATACACTCGGTAATAGTGGATGATTTCCATATTAGACTAATATCTAGGTTTAATTGCAACTCAAAGATGGTTGTTTATATAGCGACACGTCAGTGTTGTCCTGCATTCTATGTAGGCAAAACGGAGCGTAGGCTCCGGGAAAGGATTTATGAACATCAGTATGCCATCGGTAAGAAAAAGCAGGACAGCAAAACATGTCCAGTCCTATATGGACCATAGATTTAAATTTTCAGTTATAGATCAGGTGAATATAGACATAAGAGGTGGTCCAGCACCCTTATGCTTAGAAGAGTTAGAATTGGCATGGCAGATCAAATTAAATGCCTATAGCCATCCTGGGTTGAATGAAACATGCTCCATAAGTAGTATCCTTAAGTTAGAGTCTTGGGCGATGATGCCGTGTTTTTCATTAGGTAGTCGCCTGGTTTTAAAAAATAGTATGGGTTAAAAAATAGCCTGTTTTAAAAAACAGCAAGTAATAAGTATATAGTATATTAAGCTTATTAGATTATATTTATTATGTTTATTATTTTCAATGTTGTTATTTTGTTGGAAATGTGATCTGTTAGTATTTCATACTTTGCTGACAGTTATTTAAATTGTATTATTTTATTAGTGGTATTATTGTATGTAGGTTAGTTGCCTTTAAGAAAGTGGTTAAGCAATGCGTGAGCTGTGATTGGTTCATCAGTAACAGCTATGACTATTTATATGTTTTTAAAAGTTGTTAATGGTTTCTGAAGAAGTTTGCTTATTTTAGCAAACGAAAAGCGCTTCAATAAATAGTTTTTTATCAAGCCTTGGCTGGTTTGTGCTGTTGACGTGCTGCAGTGACCTTACATTGGACCATAGAACAAGTCGGAAACACAGGACAACACCCAGAAAGAAATTCCCAGATAAGCTTCACAAGGTTTCCCCATCTGGAAGGCTTCCATTTGGAGACCATATTTTAATCCTCCTCCTTTCCTCCCTGCCCTACCTCTCTCCAAAAGTCTGACCCAAGTTTTTGTCACTTAGGGAAAAAATTAAGACAGACAAATTAGTACTCTCTGCCACAAAAAAATGGATTTGATATTGTCTGTTCCTCAGTGGATGTGTCTTCCGGTCCAACTTTGGCCACTTTCCGTCTGATGGATCTGTTGGTGTTCAGATCATAGAGTATGTGATGTCCCACTCTAGGTCTGTAATCAAGGAGCCTGAATCCTCACCAGTGACACTGAAGAGGGACATTCACTTGAAATACAAATGGGTACACTCAGTATTTCCAGATGCAGACCTCTCTGCATCAAGAACAATTTCTCTTAAGCGCACACATTCAGCCCAGGGTCTGAGTTTCTCTGTCCATCTCCCTCCAGAACCACAATAAGGCTTCATACTGGCACAGCTTCAGAGATGAGTCCTTAGCCAAAGTTCCAAGCCAAGTCCTCTAACACCCTTTCTGCAAAACCAGTGCCTTGTGTCCCTGCTCCAAGCAGCTGGCACACACGCACGTTGAGACTTGATTACACACACACCTGGGAAAGGTTTGCACAGATTCACCTGCTGTGCCCCCTTCTAACTAGACTATAAGGTAGTTATCACTGCCACCATAACCCCTGCCAGCTACTTTAAGGCTCTTACAAGTATATCCAATTATTCTTGAATGAAAGTAATATTAATAGAAATGGTAATATTGACCAAACACCAAGGCTTTCAAGAGTGGCCAGAGTTATCACCAAATAAATAAATATGTGCAAATACTCTCAGAAATTAAATATTTTCTAAAAAGGACCAGCCACAATTGAAAGTTTCACACATTTATAAAAAAACATTGTTTAGCTAGTGTCACTATCTATTCCTGTCACTATCTATTCCTGACTAAAAGAATTACTGTTCCTACTTACTGAATAGAGCAAGGCAAAATGAGTGAGGGGTCCTTTGTTGTCCAATCCAAGACAGAATACAAAACGTTGCTGAGACTTCAGTCTCCTCTAATATTAAGACGTTATTTCTGTACAGAATGACCAGACATAGTCTGGTCATCTGACTTCTGTTTCCTATGCAACCCCCACTGCCAGAAGCTGTCCAGGTTTAGCACCTATGAGTTACTATACACACCTGTAGAGCATTCCTTAGATGTGATGCAGCTGCTAGAAGTCATAAAACCATTCCACTCATCCTACAGGAGCTACAACCTATTCTCTAGTACAGACATTGCGTCTCTGGCTCCATTTAAAACTGTGGGATAACATCTTTATGGTTTAAACCATAAAGTAATTTAATTTTAGATATGATTTTAAAGTCAGGTGGATTAACCTGTTCCCTTCCAGTATATGCTGTTGCAATGTATACATTTAATTCAGTTACAGTAAATACATGTACATTTATTTTTCTTCCAGCAGAGCACACTGTTGATGCATTTTAATACTAGCAAATCTCACAAATACATTCCTAAACACAAGCACTTGTGCAAATCAGTTTGATACTCAAATGGCATATAATTCTTTACAAAGTTTCAGATAGCTGTGCTGGCATATGTTACACATCCGTTGCCCAGGAGACGAGGGTAAAGCATCTTTATTGCCTTTGCCTGTGACTGAGGAGCCATTTCAGAGGGTAGCTATGGATATTGTGAGGCCTCTTGAGTACCATATTTTAATCCTTCCCCTTTCCTCCCTGTGGAGGCATGGGTGGCAGTGCCTCCTGTCTTCACATCTCTTCCCCCCTTAAGACTCAAGCTAGTTTTTCAAGTGCCTCTTGTGAAACATTGTTTGAGAGGAATGAGCCTCTCTGGGTATACATTATCCCATACCCTGTCTTGAGATTCCATCTGTCTCGGCATTGCTGACCCCACTGCAGTGCTGCACTGTCATTTTATATTCCTGCGACCCTTGGCTCCACCATAGTAATTTGTCATTTTGCTGGCTGGCTCACTGTAGCCATAGAGATCCCCCTCAGACTCCTCCTGCCTCCAACTGCAACTACTTAGCACCAGGGCCTCCCTATCATAAGGTTTCATCATGTTAACATGGTACATTTTGTGCCCCTGCCTCCACCCTAGCAGTTCTACCATGTAGTTAACATCACTGACACTTCTTACCACCTTGAAGGGACCCTACCAAGCTGCCTGCAGCTTATTGTGTCTGACAGGAATGGAAACCATAACCTGCTGCCCTATAGCATACTCTCTGGCTTGAGCATTCCTGTCATACCAGAATTTTTCTGCTGTTGGGCTCCTGCCAGGTTCTCTTGCACTAAGCCCATGAGCTTGCCTGAGCCTTGTCCTGAGGTTTAGGACATATGGCACAACAGACTCCTTTTGGGATTCACACTCGCTCTCCCACTCATCACATTTCAGATCTAAAAGTCCCCTGACCCTGTGCCCATACAGCAACTCAAAGGGTGAAAAACCTGTTGATTCCTGGGGTATCTTTGTGTAAACAAACAGCAGATGGGGCAAATATTTATACCAGTCTCTCTCAAACTGGTCTGCAAATGCCTGTAATGTGGTCTTTAGTGTAGAGTTTAATTTCTCTACAAGACCATTAGTCTGGGGATGGTAGGGATGCTCTTTATGTGCTTCACCCCACAGTGCTTCCACAGACAAGCCAGCAGGTCTGACATGAAATTGGCACCTCTGTCAGTTGGTATTTCACTTGGGAAACCTACCCTGCTGAAAAGCTCTTAAAGCATTTGCCACCTTCTGTGCCTCAGTGGTGGACAGAGCCACTGTCTCAGGCTATCTAGTAGCATAATCTACTACCACAGGATATAGTTCTTCCCTTTGGAGCTTGGGGTACTTAGAGGCCTCACAATATCCATAGCTACCCTCTGAAATGGCTCCTCAGTCACAGGCAAAGACAATAAAGATGTGTTGCCCTTGTCTCTTGCCTTGTCTACTTTCTGGCACTGCTCACAGATCCTCCAGTACCCTGTTACATCCCTTGCAATCCCAGGCCAATAAAAGTTCTGCATAATATGTATCTTGGAATGTTTTATGTCCATATGACCTACAAAAGAAATGTCATGGCTAATAGTGCCACATGGTAGGCTGTAGGCACTACCAACTGCTGTATCACCTCGCCCTCTAGCCCTCCCTCAGGAGTCCACTCTGTATACAGTAAGTCTTTGTTCCAATATGCAGAATCCCTTTTTTCCTTCAGAATTAGGTGCCGTCTTGGCTACCTCCCTCAAGCCTCTTATTGTAGGGTTTGAGAGCTGAGCCTGTCTCAGCTCTACTTTTGTGACACTTCCCAGCTCCCCTTCCACAGGAAGTCTGGTATCCTCTTGACAGCGGTGCTTCACTGTCATCCTGGGTACTACCACTTATCAATGCCCTTGCAGTCACTTGGTCGAAGGGAACATCAGTACCTCCCAGCAGCTGTAGCTCACCTTCAGGCTCACTGCTGCAGGGTAGCTCCTTCCCTGAAATAGCCAGATATGAGGTTTGTCTGGGTCTCCCCCAGGCTACCAGATCCACATGCCTGTCTCCAAGCCTGACTGCGTGTAACTGCATGCTCACAAGGTACTGCGTTACCAGAATCATTTTCTGTCAAAACATCTGCTGCAGGGATGTCCTCAAATCCACCTACTTGCTTGCTTGCTTTTCCATCCTCCCAGTCAAGTTGAACCCTGGCCAAAGGCATTTGGAATGGGGTCCCTCCTAAAGTTCTGACTGGAGTGGACTGCCCAAGCAAGTACTGTCCTCTTTAACCAATGTAGGCTTCACAATGGTTAAGTCAGAGGCTGTCTTTCTCTTAGCAGTGGCTTGTTTTCCATCCACTAAGGTAGGGTATAACCTCTTGTGATAGCTGGTACCCCTGTTGTCTCCAGACAACTTGTTACTGGAATACTGTTATTCCCACTTGCTGGCTCCCCCACCTTTTGCTCTCCACCTTGCTTCTGTGGACATCTATATGCTATATGCTACATGACCCCACTGGTTACATTTAAACATTTAACCCTGGATCCTGGCCCTGTACCTGAATTAGTGGCTTCCCCTGTTACTGGTGGACTCGGTTGGGGCAGTTTAGGCTGCCCACCATGGGTTCCCTTATTGTGCAGCACTGGATATCCCTTTTCTGAGCAGTGATGCACGGCTTGCTAAGTAGAGGTCCCCTTTCTTCCCCAGCTCATCTGTAGAGTTGCATTCTCTGTCTGCCAACCAGATTCTCATGTTCTCAGACAAAGTGCTAAGGGCTTGTTCCCTCACCAAAGGTCTGCCAGCCCTTCAAAAGTGGTGACCCGACACCTACCCATCCATCTTTGAAAGCAAGTGCTTAACTTTGCAGTATAATCACACACACTTTCATCTGCCTTGCATCTATGCTCATGAAACTTTTTTCTGTAAGCTTCAAGTGTTAACTTAAAGCATTCAAGTAAACATTTATTGACTTTTTCATAGTTTAAACAATCAGTATCAAACCATTTAAAAACTGCACTTGCAGCTTTACCATGGAGTAATAGGGTCAGGAACCGTAGCCCTTGGTCAGCATTATACTGTTTACATACTCTTTCAGATATATAAATTGTCAAAGTTGTCAGAGTCTGTAAATTGTGGAAGAAATTTACTCCTTTATTGCTTTTAAGGTTCGGTTATTTCCTCCCCATGACCCCGATGAAGAGTCAGCATCTCCCTCTCATGTTGATGCTGCTTCTCATTTTCTTCAGCCTCTGAATACCACAGTGTTTCTGCTGATTCTCTCTCTAAGTTTGGTTTCCAGTTCAAGTCTGTCTAACTCCAGACAATTTTTTAAGTCCTCTGAGGAAAAGGTGAACTGTCCTGTTTCTGAGGGCTGCAACTTTCCATCACCAGCCTGGTTATGCTCTTGGTTTGCTGGTCTGTGACTAAGGCTGAAATAATTTCCTCTTTAGTCAGGATGGCATACACCAGTCCTTTGGCTTCGCATACCTTGGCCAATGGTTCTTTGTCAGTTTGCCATAATCCTCTGCTGACATTTTTGCCTGCTGTCCCTGACTAAACTAACAAAAAAACAAACAAACAAAGTTGTGATATGAAATTCTGAATGTTGACCATGTGGCTGCTGAGGGAATGCACACCTTTAGTGACAACTGTTTAGAAACTACAGAAGTTCAGTATCCGCACCACTGCTCACCAACAAGTGATGTGTCCACTCTGGGCCAGTAATCAAGGAGCTTGAATCCTCACCACTTACACTGGAGAAGAATGTTCACTTGGAATGCAAATGGATGTACTCAGCATTTCCAGATGCAAACCTCTCTGCATCAAGCACAATTTCCCTTAAGAGCACACAGGGAGCACACTCAGCCCTGGGTCTGGGTATTTGTACCGGTCTCCCTCCAGGACCCCAGTAATGTTTTTCACTGGCACAGCTTCAGAGTTAAGTCCTTAGCCAGGGTTCCAGTGCAAGTCCTCCAACACCCTGTCTTTGAAACCGGTGCCTTGTGTCCCTGTTCCAAACGGAGCTCTCACACACACACACACCTGGGAAAAGCTGGCACAGATTCCCTCACTGTGCCTCCTCCTGCCCAGACTATATGGTAGTCATTGCCACGAGAACCCATGCAAGCTACTTTAAGGTACCCAGTTGTATTTGTGTGAAATTAATATCAACACAAATGATAATGTTGACCAAACAGCAAGTCTTTCAGGAGTGGCCAGAGTCATCACCAAATAAATATTTGCAAATACTCTCAAAATGTAACTATTTTTTAAAAAGGACCAACCACAATGAAGAGCTTCAATATATTTAATAATAAATGCTAAATATGTAATGTGAGGTTGTTCAATCTCGCCTTCATTATTACTGATGGGTTCAGAGCCGAACATCGGCTCCAATTCGGCCAAATAGCAAAGCTTGAGGCCAAGCCCTATCCCACAATGCACCACTACATTCCCCAGATCTAGTTTGCCGCTTCAACTGATTGGGTGATGTTCTTCATGTTTCACTGTTGCAGTCATCACATTAGGGTTATCTGCTTGCAGTAGCCCTCAGTCGGCCTGATTATCAAAGTCTTGGGGTCCTGTGTTGGTTCCTGTCTCATCTTCCATGACGTCAGGTAGTCAGGGGTGTAAAGCATGCAGCCGACGCCGTTACATCAGTCTTTCTTGTGCGGTGCCCGAAGCAGAAGCAGTTCGCAAGTGCTGGTCAGCTGACTCCTGAAATTTTCATTTTCGAGTTTCAGAACTGAAATCTTCAATTAAAGCTAAGTACCCCATTGGGGAAACTTTTTCTTGCTCTAAACGGATGTCAGTAAAAGTCAATAATTGTATTTCTTGTGGAAAGCAAATACCTCATAAAGATTTTCATTCGTACTGTATTCCTTGCCTAGACCCTGACCACGACGTACCTCGCTGTCGGTTTTGTGCCTTATTTAAAGAACGAACTATTCGTCGTTGGTATATTTAAGTTTCTAAATATTTTGGTACTTGGTTCAATTATCTATATATGTCTTCAGTAAGCAACCCGACTACCGATATTCCGAAAAAACACAAAGATAAAGACAGAGACATGCTGCCTAGGTCCAAAGCTGCCGACGATGCTTCTCCTAAGCTAGTCGCCAGTTCGCTGGTACTCAGTGAGGTGCTTTCGTAGCCCCAGATACCCGCTACTTCTGATTCGCAGGCCTCTACTGAGACCCATTCAGAGTTCGGTATGCCGCGAGATGCTTCAACTGTGGAACCTGCGGATGTCTCTACCTTGGATGGGTCCGGAGCCGCTGTGCAGGCACCGGCTTCTGAGAGTGTATTCAGGCCTACTGACCTGCATATTAAACCAATGTCATCTTCTTCTTCTTCAAGGCCTAAAACTCGAACCATGCCTAGAAAACCGACGCCCAGACCGCACGGTCAGGCCTCTATGCCTAAAAAACAAATAAGAATGGCTGTGTAGACCTTATTACTTTAATCAGGGGAAGCCAACCTTCCCCCTCTAAGAGACCTAGGACTGAATTTGCTTATGATACTTCTGATCAGGATACTGAAATTTCTGTTTCCTCTGATGACCAGGATTTACCCTTATCTACCTATGAGGATTCTGATGCAGAGGACTCCGTTCCCTCTGCTTCCCCTCTAGAGGATTTCTTTTTTTTGGTGAAAATTTGCATACTCTTGGGGACCATTTTCACTGGGAAAGCCAGGATTTCTCGGATTCTAAAAAGAGGCTTAGGGATTTCTTACTCCTGCCCCAACACAGGCCTTTAGCTATCTCCCCTGTACTGGATATTGTTGATGATGCCTTTTCGGAATCTAGCTTTGCCCCTGACTCTCTACCTCCTGCTCCCAGAAAACCCGATTGATATTACAGGGCTCCTGACTCTCACAAGTTCCTTTTTAAAAATCCTACTGCGGATCCTGAGACCATTTCACAGGGACCCAAGGGCATTAAGGCTACTATTGCCAAAAATCCTACCTCCTTTGATAGAGATTCCAGGGCGCTGGATAGATGAGGTAATAAGGTATACACTTTTGCAACCTTGGCCATTAGGGCCTTAAACTGCCAGTTTCATATGTTAAAATATCAGCAGCATATTATTGGATTACTTAAACAGAAAATGATGTTGATTCCAGACTGTGCTGAAAATAAGCATTTACAGGGTTTAATGCAGTCTGCTGAACAAGTTGGAAAACATACTTTGCAATGTGGTTTTGATTCACTAGAGGCATCTTGCAAGGCTGCTGTCACTGGGTCTGTACTTACAAGGCATGCTTGGCTTAAGGAGCAACCTTTGCCAGATCATGTTAAAGCTAAATTGCTGGATGCTCCCTTAAATCAGGACCACCTGTTTGGCAACAAAGCAGAAGAAGTACTTAAAAAAATGGAGGAAAAAGCTAAATCTGTGCAAACTGTTAAAGATTTCCTGCAGGTACAGCCTCCAAGATTTAGTAGGCATTGGCCCTCTAAGAATTGGTCCTTTCCTGCCTCTTCCAGGCCTTCTCAGCCCAAACCCAGAACCAGCAGAACACTCAGGCTTCAGTCCCAAGTTGCGCACAGGACTAAGCAGTGGGGGGTTCCCACTTCCAAATCCGGGAGTAGTAAGACTCCCCCACCCCCATGGTAAAATGTCTCAATAACTTAATTTTAAAACTTCCAAGCCCTTTTCAACTGACTGCTCCTTTAGGGGGAAATATTGCTCTGCGCACAAAAAACTGGGAACTCATTAGCCAGGACAAATTAGTTTTAAATATAGTTTTCCAAGGATACAGATTTCATTTCCACACGTTACCAACCCCAAACGGTTGGCCAGATCTACCCCCAAATCAGTGGGCAGAGGCTCAAAAGCAAGTACTCTCTCTCTTAAGCATAAGGGCTATTCAGACTGTACCAGAAGAGGAAAAGGGACAAGGTTTCTACTCAAGACTTTTCCTGGTACCCAGAAAAGGCAACTTATGGTGTCCTATCCTTGACCTTTCTATCCTAAACACCTTTTTGATGATCCCAAAATTCAAGATGCTAACTCTTCACCAGTTGCTTTCTATGCTAGGCAAGGATGCCTGCTTGGTAGCAATGGATTTAAAGGAAGCCTACCTGGACATCCCAATCAGGGAATCTTGCAGAAGATACCTACGCTTCAAAGCAGACTACATGCACTATCAGTTCTCTGCACTGCCCTTTGGCTTATCTACTGCGCCCAGGGTATTCACAAAGTGCCTAGCTCCAGTCATTGCATTTTACAGGCAAAGAAATATTCAAATATACCCATACCTGGACAATTGTCTAATTCAGGAAGAAAGCCAGGACATACTTTTGAACCATCTGGCGTTTGTACAAAAGGTGCTAACTTGTCTGGAGTACACCATAAACAAAAATAAATCACATCTTGTACCCTGTCAACAAATTATATTCCTGGGAGCAAGCTTGAACACAATTTCCCAGATGGCTTTCCTCACGCAAGATAAACAAATTCATTTAACAGCTTACTTCAAACTAATGGCCACAAAAACCTTGCTATCTGCAAGGCAAATACTGCAAACCTTGGGGTTCATGGCCTCCTGCATTCTCCTAATTCCATATGCAAGACTGCATATGAGGAAACTACAATGGTATCTAAAAAGTCTATGGTGTCAACATTTTCAGGATGTAGAAGCAATGATCCTATCATACCTTGCCTACAGTTAGAGTTCCTTTGGTGGGCAGAGGCATGCCACCAAAACAAGGGACTACCATTCACTCTACCTCCTGCTGCCCAAACCCTAACAACATACTCATCAGATTATGCATGGGGGGCTCACCTGGCAGTGAAGTGCATTCAGGGCAAATGGAACCCAAGTCAAATCCACCTGCATATCCATCAAAAATAAATGTTAGCTGTACATAATGCTCTGACAGCCTTTAAAGGACCACATTCTTCCAGGACAATTAATGGTAAGGACAGACAACACCACTGTTATGTGGTACATAAACAAGCAGGGGGGGACCCATTCATACCCCTCTACAGACTAGCCATGGCTCTGTGGAACACAGCCTTGAGCTACCAAGTGCATCTACAGGCTCACTTCCTGCCAGGAAAGCTAAATACACTGGCAGACGAACTAAGCAGAAATCTCATGGACCCAAACGAATGGAACCAAACCATGGAAATCCCATAGAAACTGTAACCAAAGACTTTTAGCATGTTGATAAACAAATGGGGGAGCCCAGTTATAGACCTGTTTGCCTCCCCCCAGAACTACCAGTTGGACAAATTCTGCACAAGGACTCCCCACAAACAAGCTCTGAAAGTGGATGCCCTGTCCTTCAGCTGGAAAAAGCTATCAGTTTATACCTTTCCTCCTCTGCCTCTCCTCTTCAAAGTACTACTAAAGATCAAACAGGACAAACCAAGGGTGATACTGCTTGCACCAGACTGGCCACGCCAACACTGGTGTATCCCCTCTTACGCAGTGTGTCACTACTGGCTCCATAGCACCTGCCTCAGACCCCTACCCTGCTGTCCCAGCAGGAGGGCCAGATTCTGCATCCTCAGCTTCAAACCCTGAATCTGGCAGCCTGGCTAAATGCTTGACCTCTCCATTACCATCCCTCAGTAAAAAAGTGTTGGATGTCATTTTGGAGGCAAGGAGGCCTAGTACTAGAAAATCTTATGATGAAAAATGGAAAAGATTCTGTTCCTGGAACCAAAGTCATGGGATGGGCACAGCAGCGCCCAATTTACCTTAGATTCTTCAATACTTAACTGAGATGCTTCACAAGGACCTTTCTTTTTCCTCCATCAAAATTCATGCCTCAGCCATTTCAGCTCATTACAGCACAGAACCACCCCTCTTTTCTCACCCACTGCTCAAGCAGTTCCTCAGAGGGGCCAAAAAGATCACCCAGGAGAGCCCCAACTCCAGCCTGGGACCTTAACTTTGTATTGGAAAAACTCACTCTACCACCTTTTGAGCCAGCTGCAAGTGCAGACTTAAAATTCCTTTCTTGGAAAACACCTTCCTTTTAGCAATCACTTCAGCAAGAAAGGTATCTGAATTACAGGCCCTTATGGCAGTGGAGCCTTTCATCATCTTTCATGCAGACAGGGTATCCCTCAGGACCAACCCCTCCTTCATACCCAAGGTGGTATCCAGTGTGGCTCTTAATCAGTCCATTCATTTGCCATCCATTCATTTGCCAACCTTCTTTTCTAATCCACAGAACAAAGGGGAACGGATTTTGCACTCCTTAGATGTGCACAGACAACTTAGATTTTACTTGGAACAGGACTAAACCTCAAAGGAAATCTGAACAACTGCTGGTGGCATCTGCTGCAGGGGCAGAGGAGAAGGCCATTTCAAAGCAAACCATTTCTAAATGGATAGGCCATTGCATTCATTTCTGCTGTAAGCACCATTGAAAACCTATCCCACAGGGGGTAAGACCACACTCAACCAGGGCTACATCTACCTCTACAGCCTTTCTCAGAGGTGTCCCTACCAGGGATATCCTAGAAGCTGCTACCCGGAGTTCTGTACATACTTTCACCAAGCATTACCATTTGTCTATTTTCTCTAAATCCAGAGCTGGTTTTGCCACTGCAGTCTTGCAGGGACTTATAGCTGGTCCTAATGCTATCTAAATTCCTCCTCCCATCCTTAGCTTTGGGAATCTACCCAAATGTGATGACTGCAACAGTGAAACATGAAGAATTTAGTACAGTTGTGTACACTTACCATAAATGTAGATGTTCAAGTGTATTCACTGTTGCAGTCCTGGTTACCCTCCCTTCAGCCCCCTGATTTATTTTGGCTGTACCTCTAGTCTCCTTTACTATGCTTAAAAGCTTTTTGTTGTATTTGCTTTTTTGTTGGAGGTATAACATTGTATATTTATATTTAATTGCTTCCCATTAGGAGGGCACCTGACATCTGAGGCAAGGAAAAACCGATGTAATGGCATCGACTGCATGCTTTATATCCCTGACTACCTGACGTCATGGAAGATGAGACAGTAAACCGACGCAGGACCCAAGACTTTGATAATCAGGCCGACTTAGGGCTACTGCAAGCAGATAACCCTAATGTAATTACTGCAACAGTGAATACACTCGAACATCTACATTTATGGTACGTGTACACAACTGTACTTTCTTTACTGCTCTTTGCCATTTCTTGGATAGTTAACTGTGATTTTCAAAAGATTCTACCTTTTTCTTTCTGTTATTGTAGTTTAGGTTATTTGTACTAATAGTGCTTGGCTTGTTGTCAGTTTGGACTTTTATCCAGTTGAATAGTTTTTTTCTTCTCGTAGTGTGTTAAGATACTTGGGCGTGGCCCTGTTATTTTAGTTGGCCTTTTGTGATTAGTACGTAGCTCTATCCCAGCCTGGTTATGCGTGCTTTCGTTTTTTGCACTTTTCTTTATTAGCCGGTTAGGCTTTTGGCCGTTTTCTTGGCCAATTTGTTTTCAGCCTTTGAGGCTTTTGCTTATAATGTTAGCCGGTTAGGCTCTTAGTAGTAGTTATTGCTGCCACGTATAATAAGCTAGTTTAATTGCCGATAGGCATATATATATATATATTTGTTCTTGGATATAGCTGTTATTTGGACCAGAATGTCAGAGAAGGCTAAATCGGGATTTAAAAGGTGTCCCAAATGCAGTCAAAAAATGTCAGTCATGGTTGGTCATTCCACATGTGTGTACTGTCTGGGTGAGGTACACTTGCAGGAGGTTTGCTCCATTTGACATGGCTTTGGCTCCAGGGTTTTAGCCGAGAGAAAGTGTAAGTTGGTTGAAAGGGGCTTAATTAAATCAGCCTTCCAGATGGATTTGGATTCTGCTTCCAGTCAGCCAAAACCATCTTCTCCTGCATCGTCATCTGGTTCGGCACTGAATAGCTCTTCAGTCCCGAAGACATTTAAGAAGGCTACAGTGTCAGCTCCAGTACCATCGGAACCGACCGTTCAGGTTGCTGGTAGGAGCCGGTCCCCAGTTCTGGAACCAGTATCTCCTACCTTGAGGTCCCCGATCCTGGGGTCACTGGCTCCATCAGTGGTATCCTGTCGGGCTTCCAGACTCTCTGATTCGGATGTGGACCGAGTGGTGCGGAGACTTCTACAGAACTCGGCGCTTGCAAAAATTCTGTCAGTTTCGAGACTCTCAGCTTCGGAACTGACAAAGTCCTCTCCTATTGTTGTTGCTCCTCTTCTGACACACACCGAGGCTACGGACCCGGAGGAAGTCAGTCGTTGGTGGAGCCGTCGGTGCCGACACTCACCTCTGAGCTGTTGGTACCGACCACCCTGATATCCTCTGCTCCGGCGATGGAATCTGGGAGCCGACACTCTCCTGTCGACTCCGGGGGGGGGGGGGAGTAGAACCCATACGTCGGTTCAGAGTTTTCCTCTTGGGGCGTCTGCATCGATGAGTTTGGCTCCTACCAAGGAATGTGAGCTGGTGGTTCTGGTGTGGGAGGAGTCCTCAGTGTCTACAGACCCAGGTGCTTCCTCGCATCGGAGCCGTGGGGCCTTCAATGCTATGAGGAGGACTTTGTCCCCCAGGGCTTCCACAAACTCTGATATGGCCACCTCCTCCCGAAAGGCGCCTGCTTCTTCTCCGCTACCACAGGTTCACAGTAAGTGTAGTGACCCAGAGCCTGAGGATGCCCCTTTGGGGGAACCCTGCTCTTCCTTGACTTCCCCAGAGATTCCCACCTAGGAGGTTCCTTGGAAGAGGTTATGTAAGAGGAGACCTCTAGATTCCCCTCAGGAATCCATCACGTCGGACACCAATTTGGAGGAAGCGGAAATGTCCCCAAGGTCCCTTTCTGAGGATATTTCCTTCGTGGATATCCTTGAGATCGTTAAGCTGAGGGGGGGGACTGGCAGCCCCAAAACCCTACAGAGGACGAATCGGTGCTCCTGAAGGCTTTTGTGTCCCAACCCTCCACCTCTTGGGTGTCTCCGCCCTTTGATGAGTTAATGGATCTTTTATCTCGAAGGGCGTGGAAGTCACCAGATTCAATGGAGCTTGTTCCTAGAAGGCCAAACAAGTACATATCAGCACCCCATGACAATGTCTTAAACCCATACCTGGTGTGGTGGAGGCAGCCACTAAAAAGGAGATGTCGGAGACTTCTTCATCTGCCTGTCCTCCTAATAGAGAGTCTGGGATAATGGACAGATTTGGGAAGCGCATGTTCAGTTCTACGACCTTTGCACTTCGGTCATTGAACTACGTGACCCACTTCACACATCTACAAAGAGATCTCCTCAAAGAACTTGGAGATACTCTCCAGGGTGCAGTAGCTGACTGTGTGGCGGACAAGGTGACGTCTCAGCTTGCTACCCTAAATTCCATTTTAAACTCGTCCCTGCGCCTCATGTCTTATGCAGCTGATGGAACGAGTAGGGCTGGGTGTACAGGAATTGCTCTGTGGAGACTTTCCTGGATGCGCTTATGTTCTTTTGCAGAACCGTTTAAGTCTTCGTTTGTGAATGCCCCTTTCGAAGGTTCCTCCTTATTTGGACCAAAAGTAAAAGAGACTCTCACCAGATGTTAGCAAGATGTTAAGACTATCTGCCGTTGGAGTCTGTTTTTCTACCCCTACTAGACCTTATACCAAAGGTCAACGGGGTGGGAAAATGTGGTTCCGTAAGACCCAAGGAGCCTTTCCGAACTCACAAGGTGAAGCCTCCTCCAGGGGCAGAAGGGGAGGCAATGGTGGAAGATGACGCTCACGTGGCAGAGGGGGTCCGCAGAACCAGGGTGACAGGGATCAGTTCCTTGGGAAACCCTATTAGCGCTTCTGAAAGGAAGCCTGACTGTCCTGCTCTGGAGGCAGTCAGGGAAAGTTTGTTTTTGTATCTAGGCACCTGGCTAAATATCTCAGAAGACCGATGGGTACAAAACGTTATATCCAGAGGATATTCCATCCCCTTTCACTCTCACCCCAGACCAACAAAAGGAATCCCAGACATTCCACCCAGTGTAAAGGATGTAGCATCCGTAGAGGTCCAGAAATTATTGCAAAAAAGTCATCCAGCCAGTCCCAGCAGACCAGCAAGGATCTGGAACTTACTCAAGGTTCTTTTTGGTACCAAAGAAGATAGGAGACTGGAGACCTATTCTGGACCTCAGCAGGCTCTACAAACGTGGTGAAGATGAAGTTCCGGATGGTCATGCTACAGTCCATTCTCCCATTTCTGGGGAAGGATGATTGGATGTGCTCTATAGATCTCCAGGATGGCATACTACCATATCAAAATGGCAAGGCCATCCAGGGATCATCTGCGCTTCCAGCTGGGAGCCAATCATTTCCAGTTTCGGGCACTGCCCTTTGGTCTCAATACAGCCCCCAGAGTGTTCACCAAATGCATGGCAGTTGTCATGGCTCACTTGAGATATTCAGGAATCCAGGTTTTTCCGTACTTGGACGACTGGCTCCTTACCACCCCCACCAGGCATCAGCTTATTCGGGCAAGGGACGCACCATGGATCTTTGTTCACAGCTGGGCATTATGATAAATTTAGAAAAGTCTGCCTTATTGCCATCGCAGCGTACAGTCTTTATAGGAGCAGATTTAGATACGGTCAGCCTGTCCCTGAAGCTCCCTCCCGAAAGAGTGCTTTTCCTCCAGCAACAAATTGTGGATCGCCTATCCAAACGAAAAGCACCAGCATCACAGATTCTCAAAATGCTCGGCACTATGGCAGCAGCGATTATTGCAATACCCCTTGCGAGATCTCACATGCAAATTCTTCACTGGCTGCTATTCATGCAATGGACATTTCAGGAATTACCCTTGAACCATCTAGTGCTGATTACCTTGGTGGCTTATGTCAGAGACTGTGATTATGGGCTGCCCTTTTTTTCTCCCATCTCCAGTAGCAACGGTAATCACGGATGCCTCCCTGATCAGGTGGATGGGGCATTATCAGGGACGGACAGCCCAAGTTACTTGGCAAGCTCACGAGGCTCATTTGCACATAAATGTCCTGGAGATGAGAGCGGTTCTCCTAGCATTACAGGCCTTCCTTTCAAGACTCTCTTCCCCTCGGAACGATTGCAGTACAGTCGGACAACATGTCTGTGGTCTGGTACATAAACAAGGAGGGACCAAATCCTACCCTCTCTGTCGAGAGGCTCTGAGATTATGGAATTGGGCAGAGTCCACCCAGCATTTTCTGATTGCCGTGCACATCCCGGGGAAATCCAACGTAATAGTGGACAGATGCAGCAGAGCTATTTTGCTACCTCACGAGTGGTCTCTGAAGAATGAAATAGCGGAAATGATTTTCCGCAGATGGGGTCAGCCTTGCTGCGACCTTTTTGCCACCTCCACAAACACCAAGTGCAGCAACTACTTTGCCCTGATCCCTCAACAGGGTCAGCCACCGAGGGATGCTCTTGTCCACAATTGGCCTCCGGGACTCCTTTATGCTTTTCCCCACTTCCCGCTGATTCCCAAAGTATTGCAGAAAGCCAGTTTCCTGGGCAGGACACTCTTCTTAATTGCCCTATATTGGCCTCGTCAAATTTGGTTCACCTTTCTGAAGCCTCATCTACTAGAGGAGACTTGGATCCTGGACCCAGTGCTGGATCTATTGACCCCTCCCTGTCTCCAGTCCATCAAGCTGACAGCTTGGCTGCTCCAATTCCCAGAATAGCCAGGTTCCAGAATTTATCAGAAGAAGCGCGACATATCCTTTTGTCATCACACAAATCATCTGCTAGGAAACTTTACCTCAGTAAGTGGAAAAGGTTTTCCATCTGGGCACAACAGCATAATATTGACCATTTCCATGCGTCTATAGCAGATATACTGGAATTCCTAACTAAGCTATTCAGTGAAGGAGCTGCAACAGCAATCATTCGAGTCCAACTCGCTGCTATTTCTAATTTTCATTTAGGTGTATCTGAAAATGGTATTGTGTCTCATAAGCTGGCTAAGGCTTTTTTGAAAGGTACAATTCACTTAAAACCACAGATCTTATCTCCCACTACTCCCTGGAACTTTAATCTAATCTTGTCCAAAATTATTCTTCCGCCCTTTGAACCTGCCTCTTCTTGTGAGCTGAAGTATCTTTCATGGAAGACCATATTCTTGGTGGCTATTACATCAGCACGTAGAATTTCAGAGTTGCAAGCCCTTTCCTTCAAACCGCCTTGCCTGACATTTCATAAAGATAGGGTTTCCCTCAGGGCAAATCCAACTACCCAAGGTATGCTCTGAATTTACACTGAATCAGACTATTGAGTTTACCCGTCTTCTTTCCTAGCCATTCAAACCATTTGGAATGTATGCTTCACAAACTTGATGTGCATAGACAACTTCGATTTTATTTGGACAGAACAAAATATATCAGAAGGGCAGATCAGCTGTTTGTCTCCTCCTCAGATTCAAAAAAAGGTGCACCTGTTTTCAAAACTACCTTATCAAAATTGCTCTCTGATTGTGTCTCGTTTATCTACAGTAAAGTGGGTATTGCATTACATAACAAGGTCAAGGCTCATTCTACATGGGCGGTTTCTACTTCTGCAGCCTTCTTGACCAGGTTGCCTATAGATTCTAATTGTGCATTTGCCACCTGGTCAAATCCACATACCTTTATATCTCATTACAAAGTGTACAAAGTGGACAAGGCCTCTAGGGACAAAGTTTCATTTGGATCTGCTGTCCTGAAACAGGTACTCCTGTGAGCCACCCAAGATTGTGGTGCTGGGGACGCTACCCATCAGTAAGAATGAAGGCGAGATTGAACAACTTGACATTAAGAAGTTGTGTACTTACCATAACGTTCCATGTGAGTTGTTACTCTCGCCTTCTTTATTAAGACCCTCCCTCCTACCCCCTTCCTGTGTCTGGAAGCACAAGAGGTATCACTTGGTTTTGGTTTTCTTGAAGAGTTTCCTTTTACCCTGGATTTATGATTTCCTTGAAATCTGGGATAGGTTTCAATTATAGATGGCAGCAAACAAGATCTGGGGAATGAAGTGGTGCATTGTGGGATAGGGCTTGGCCTCAAGCTGTTAGAGACCTCGAGCTTTAAAAACCACGTAGTTGAAACAGCAGCACCAAGGACGCCCTCTGGGAAATATATTCCAATGCTGTAACTCCACGAAACCACCAAACGAAAGATTCACGTTTCACGTTTTTGTAATGACTTTAATCCACAAAATACACAAATACAGTTAAGCGCTTTCACCCAGGTTCATCCCAGGCTTCTTCAGAACAAAATTAATTTGAAACCTAAATGAGTTTAAATACAGAAAATAGTGACATGTGACATTACGTAAATGCAATTAATTAAATGCATTCCAATTAATTATAGTACTTAAAATTTGTTAAAACATGATAATATAATAAATATTAAAAAACTGACCATTCAAAAAAGTTTTTCTTATAAATATGTGTTAATATGTTTCTTCCTATTTGATTGTGTTAGTTGAATGATAATTAAAACAGTTGTAAAAAAATTCTAAGTAAAAACTGTTGTTCTAGTATGCTATAGATCCAAAATAAATAACAATTAAAAATAGATTGTTGTGTTGCATGTCCAGTGTACCTTACAAACCAGAATCAATAGTTTGCTTGTTTTACTATAGCAATAAATAAATATATATAAGTGATTCTATATGTAATATTAAAAATAATCAGTAAAAGGTACAATAAGAAGAATATATTGAAACTGTTCACCTCGAATATATAGCTGCTAAGTACACCTTAGAAATCAGTAAAAATAAATAAAAAAAAACAAACAAATAATTGCAAATAGTGAAGGGAACATCCCAGTGTTCCGTACCTATAACCTGGCTGCTCTCATTCTCAAAACACTGCTAATATTAATGTGGTCATTCAACCCGGGAGTCCTGCCAGCATCTAATTTCAATTGCCAAAACAATTCCCGGTATTCTAATTTAGTCTCCCAACTTCCTCCTCTAGGGTCCACTTCAACCTGTTCAATCACACAAAACTTTAATTTCATGTTGGGACAACAAAGTGAATGTTTAAAGAAGGCGTTGGAATCTTTGCCTGTCCTCACTTCATATAAGTGTTCATACACCCTTCTACACAATGGTCTCTCAGTCTTCCCAATATAAAAACTGGAACATGTCGTGCACCATCCTAAATATACCACCCTGGATGATTTGCAGTTAAAGTATCCCTGAGTTCGGATATAAATCTTCCTAGAGGGAATAAATACAGTAGGTGTGTCAGCAATGTAGGAACATTGATGGCACCTTCCACACTTGAAAGTGCCTTTCTTCTTGTGTTTAGGAATCTGTATATGTTCCTTGTTCCCCCTCTCTAAATATTCCTTTAAGTTGAGGTCCCTTCTGCGAACAAATTTGGGAAAATTTGGAATGTGTTCTGATATGTCATTATTGATTTTCAAAATGTACCAAAATTTGTTAATAATTTCCTCAGTTAAATAAGAGGTGTCCGAAAAAGTGTGAATGAAAGTATCCGAACTAAATTCCTTGTTTTCACTAGTAATAGTGTTAGTAACAGTGCCTTTCCCAATTAATGGGAAATATTTCAGTTCCCTGTTATGTAGCACATCTTCTAACTGTTGGTTAATAAAGCCCTCCGGGTATTTCCTTTCTAAAAATAATTTTTTGATGTATACAGTTTCATCAATAAACTCTTCATTATTACTTGTCATCCTAGATGCCCTTATAAATTGACCCTTGACTATACCCTTTTTCTGGTACATCGGGTGACCACTCTCAAAATGCAAATAACTATTGGAAAAAGTTTTCTTCCGATATAACCTAGATTGGAAACAACTGTTAATGTAGTCCTTATAAATAGTAGTGTCCAAGTAATTCAGTTTGTCATCCTCCACATGTATAGTGAATTTTAAAAATGTTGTGGTCTTAATATATTCGAAAAAATTGTTTAAATCATCCCTAGTCCCCGTCCAAAATACGCAAATATCATCTAAAAATCTCACATAGTGTGCTATGTACCTGTTCCATTCTGTTTCAAAAATATACTGTTTCTCCCAATGGTACAAAACACAATTCGCGTATAAAGGGGCACAGGATGCTCCCATCGCCACTCCCGTTTTTTGATGGTAGTATTCACCGTTAAAGAACACATAATTGTTAGTTAGTACAGTTTCAGTGAATTCAAGCAACATATTAATGACTTTCTGATCAAGCCTGAATTCATTCACTAAAATGTTGGAAAACCAGTCCAACCCATCCACATGTGGGATACTGGGAAAGAGTTCCACAACATCAATAGTGACCATCAGCAATTCTTTGCTAAACATGTTCCGGTTAATCTTTTTTAAAAATTCCCATGAGTCTTTACAAATGTGTGGAACTGTTTCCACAAAGGACTTAACCGTTGTATCCACAAATACCGCTAAGGGTTCAGTAATCCCCCCTGCTCCTGCCACAATTGGCCTAAATTTAATGTTATTGATCCCTTTGTGGGTTTTGGGAATACCAAAAATCGTAGGTATTCTGGGATGCCCAACGTTCAAAAAATTGTATACTTTCTCATTGAGTGCACCCTGTAACAAATGGTCATACAAATAATATTTTATTTTAGCATATCCTATATTGATTTCATTCTTAGAAACCACTTCATATTGTTCAGTGTCCTGTAAAATATTGTACATGTGGTTTTCATAGTCATAGTTATGCATTAACACAACCCCACCACCCTTGTTGGGTTTCATAACCCTGATTTTGTGTGATTTCAAGAAATCTAGAATTGCGTAATCTTCAACCGAGAAATTGTTGTATTTACCTCCAGCCCCATTGATTGCACCAATATTTCTAATTTCTTTTTCCACTATCTCCTCAAAAATCCTCAAGGAGGGGTGGATAGGTGGGTTGAAAGTACTTCTTCTAACTAATTCCCCATTAATTGGAGCTTGCCCTTTAAATAAAATATTAAAGTTTAATCTCCTCAGGAACATCTTTAAGTCAATGATCGTGTTGACCTCATTCCCCACCCTGGAGGGTACAAAATGAAACCCTTTAGTAAAAAATCCAAAAAAATCCTTGGTGATAGGAAATTCTGTAAAATTGAAAATGTTGAAGTTGCCCATTTTGCAAACCACAGATGTCTCGCATTCTTCTAAAGTGGTATAAGTGTGCGCTTCAATTGTGTGATCACACAACTGTGTTGGACCTGAATTATCTATTGATTCCAAGTGTTCCGTGAGAAATAGTTCCCTCTCCCCCTCCCACCCCTCCCCCTCCCCCCTCTCTGAAAATAAAAATCCTGGCTAGACCCATTCCTGCCTTTTTCCACTAATCTTTCACTTCTTCAAAGTCCCTGACCCTCTGGAGTGTAGTCATTAATTTCAGTGGTGTTAAAATTGTTAAGACCTCGAGCTTTGCTATTTGCCCAAATCAGAGCCGATGTTCGGCTCTGAACCCATCAGTAATAATGAAGGCGAGAGTAGCAACTCACATGGAACGTTATGGTAAGTGCATAACTTCTTATTTACTGTAAACACCCGAGTTTGTCACAGGAAGTATTTAACACCAATGGAAGGTTTCACACAGTTATAGAAAAATAGTATTTAGCTAGTCAAACTATATATTCCTGACTGACTAAAAGAATTACTGTTCCTTCTTACTGAATAGAGCAAGGCAAGATGCGCGAGTGGTCCTTGTCAGATCCAAGACAGAATACAGAATGCTGCTTAGACTTCAGTCTGTTCTAATATTAAAACATTATTTCTCTACAGAATGACATCACATACATCTGGTCATCTGAGTTCTAGTTCCCATGCAACCCCCACTGCCTGAAGCTGTTTGGGTTTAGCACCTACATGTTACCATACACACAGATGTAGCATTCCTTGAATGTAATGCAGCTGATGGAAGTCATAAAACCATTCCACTTTTCCTGCAGGAGCTACAACCTATTTTCTAGTACAGACATTGTGTCTCTGGCTCCGTTCAAAACTGTGGGATAACATCTTTGTGGCTTTTAACCCATAAAGTAATGAAATTTCAGATACGATTTTAAAGTCAGGAGGATTAACCTCTTCCCTTCCAGTATGTGCTGTTACAATGTATACATTTAATTCACTTACAATATACATGTACATTTTTTTCCAGCAGGGCACACTGTTTATAATATTTTAATACAAGCAAACTTCACAAATACATTTTTAAACACAAACATTTGTACAAATCAGTTTGATATATAATTCTTTGCAAAAATCCAGCTAGCTATGCTGGCATATGTTGTACATCTACTGCCCTGCTTCTCCTGGCATGGCTAGCAGTACCTCCTGTCATCACAGTGTATATAACGTTTTGATATTCATATATTTTTCACTTCCTTTTGAAAGCTTTCCAGCATTAGTTATCCCCATTAGCACTCTTTTCTTTCCCTAGCCTTCTTGATGTTCTTAGTGTTTCACTGTTGCAGTCATTACATTTGAGTAATCTGCTGGCAGGTTGCCCTCAGTCGGCCTGAATAACAAAGTCTTGGGTCCTGCGTCGGTTGCTGTCTCCTCTTCCATGACGTCAGGTCGTCAGGGGTATAAAACATGCAGCCAACGCCATTTTATTCAGTCTTTCTTGCCGCGCGGTGCCCGAAGCAGAAGCAGTTCGCAAGTGCTGGTCGGCCGACTCCTGAAATTTTCACATTCGAGTTTCAGAACCAAAGTCTTCAAACTAAAGCGAAGTACCCCGTTGGGGAAACTTTTTCTTGCTCCTTACCGATGTCAATAAAAGTTAATAATTGCATTACTTGTGGGAAGCAAATACCTCATAAGGATTTTCATTTGTACTGTATTCCTTGCCTAGGCCCAGATCATAATGTACCTTGCTGTCGGTTTTGTGCTAGATTTAACCAACGCATTATTAAACGTCGGTATATTTTTGCTTCTAAATATTTTGGATCAAGATTTAATTATCCTGAAATGTCGTCGGTCAGCAATCCGACTACTGGAATTCACAAAAAGCGCAAAGAAAATGACAGAAACAGACCGTCGAGGTCCAAAACTGACGACTTAGATTCTCCTAAGCCAGTCGCCAGTTCGCTGGTACTCAGTAAGGTGCTTTCGCAGCCCCTGATATCCACTACTTTTGAGTCGCAGGTCTCTACTGAGAACAATTAGGAGTCTGGTATGCCTTGAGATTCTCAAGAGTATTGAACCACGGATGTCTTCCTTGGATGGGTCCGGAGCCGCTGAGCAGGCACCGGCTTCTGAGGGTGTTTTCAGGCCTCAACATTTTTGTATTAAATCGATGCCAGCCTCAAAAACAAGATCAGAAACTTCTTCTATGTCTAAAAAACTGATGCATGAGCCACGTGCTCAGGCCCCTGTGCCTAAAAAACAGATGTTAATAATGGCTGAGGACTTAATTAACCTGATCAGGGGTCACCCCCCCTGCTAAGAGGCCTAGGCAAGGCACTGATTATGAATCTTCAGATCAGGTTTCCATTTCTTCTGATTCCTCTTCTGATCAGGAATGTTCTGTTCTACCCTATGAGGATTCTGATGCAGAAGAATCCATCCCATCTGCATCTCCTCCTGAGGGATTACTCTTTTGGAGAAACTTTGCATACTTTAAAGGAACATTTTCACTGGGAGAGTCAGGACTTCTCAGAATCAAAAAAAGAGGCTTATGGATTTCCTTCTTCCTCAGCATAGGCCTTTGGCAATACCTCCTGTATTAGACATTATTGTTGATTTGTTTTCGGAATAAGCATGGCTCCTGATTCCCTATCTCCGGCTCCTAGTAAGCCAGACAGATATTACAGGGTTCCTGACTCCCACCAATTTCTATTCAAAAATCGTGCTGCTGATCCTGAGACTATTTCACCAGGTCCCAAGGGTGTAAAGGCCTCTATAGCCAAAAATCCTACCCCCTGTAATAGAGATTCCAGGGCGCTTGATAGATGGGGAAAGATGGTTTATACGTCTGCAACCTTGGCAATTAGGGCCTTAAACTGCCAGTTTCATATGCTTAAATATCAACTGCATGTTGTGGACTTACTGAAACAGAAAATTATGTTGATTTCTGATTGTGTGGAAAATAAAGAATTACAGGAATTATTGCTTTCAGCAGAACATGTTGGAAAGCATACTTTGCAATGTGGTTTTGATTCCTTGGAGGCCTCTTGCAGGGCCGCAGTTACTGGCTCTGTGATTAGAAGGCATGCCTGGCTCAAGGAGCAAAATCTGCGTGATCATGTTAAAGCTAAATTGTTGGATGCCCCCTTACAGCATGATACTCTGTTTGGTAATAAGGCAGAAGAGGTTTTAAAGAAAATGGAAGACTAAGCTAAATCTATACAAACTGTAGAAGATTTCTTGCAAGTGCAGCCACCCAGGTTCAGTAGGCACTGGCCTACTAAAAATTGGTCCTTTCCTGTATCCAACAGAGCCGCTCAAAAGGCTCCAGATACCAATCACAGGGTTCCTACAGGCCAAAGCAATGGGGTGCCTCCAACTCCAAATCTGGAGGAAACAAAGCACAACCCTACAGTAAGCAGTCTCAATGACTTTCCTCTACCTCCACCAAGCACTTATCTTTTGGCAGACGCCTTGGGAGAAAAACTAGCACTTCATGCTCAAAATTGGCAGTTAATTACCCAGGACAAGTGGGTATTAAACACAGTATCTCAGGGGTACAGATTTAATTTCCATACTTTGCCAATTCCAAACGGTTGCACAGATCTGCCACAAAATCAGTGGGCAGAGGCTCAGAAACAAGTTATGTCCCTCATGGATATGGGGGCCATTCAACCAGTACCCATAAAGGTAAAAGAACAAGGTTTTTATTCAAGACTTTTCTTGGGACCCAGAAAAGACGATGCCTGGCGTCCAATACTGGACTTATCAATTTTGAACACGTTCCTGGACATTCCAAAATTCAAAATGCTGACTTTATAACGCCTACTGCCTATGCTGACCAGGAATGCTTGGTTAGTGACTCTAGACTTAAAAGAGGCATACCTGCATATCCCAATAAGGGAATCGTGGAGAAGATACCTCCGCTTCAAGGCAGGTTTTTTGCATTACCAATTCTCTGCACTGACCTTTGGCTTATCTACTGCGCCCAGGGTCTTTACAAAATGCCTGGCATCAGTAATTGCATTCTGCAGACAAAGAAGCATACAAATTTATCCTCATCTGGACGACTGTCTCATTCAAGCAGGGGACAAGGGCACTCTTCTTCAACATCTGGCATTTGTATAAAGGCTTCTAACATGCCTAGGGTACACAATAAACGAAAAGAAATCCCAACAGGTACCCTCTCAGATAATTACATTCCTGGGTGCAAGCTTGAATACAACTGCCCAGATGGCTTACCTTATGCCAGACAAACAAAGGCAACTGACAACATACTTCAAACAAATGGCAATAAAAACCCACTTATCTGCAAGACAAATTTTGCAGGCTTTGGGGTTCATGGCATCCTGCATTCTACTAATTCCATATGCAAGACTGCATATGAGGAAACTACAGTGGTACCTAAAAAGTTTATGGAGTCAACATGGTCACAGTCTGGAAACAATGACTCCTCTCATTCCCTGCCTACAACAGGAGTTTCTTTGGTGGGCAGAGACATGTCACCAAAACAAGGGACTGTTATTCACTCTACCCCCTGCCACCCAAACCCTAACTACAGACGCATCAGACTATGCTTGGGGGGGTCCACCTGGTGGGAAGATGCATGCAGGCCAAATGGAGCCCAAACCAAATGCATATGCATATCAACCAGAAAGAGATGCTAGCTGTTCAGAATGCTCTGACAGCCTTCAAGGACTTACTTCATCCAGGACAACTACTGTTGAAGACGGAAAACACCACGGTTATGTGGTACATAAATAAGCAAGGGGGTACACATTCCTACCCCCTTTGCAGACTAGCCATGGCATTGTGGAACACAACTTTGACTTACCAAATACATCTTCAAGTTCAATTCCTGCCAGGAAAACAAAATACTCTGGCAGACGACCTAAGCAGAAATCTTATGGACCCGCACAAATGGAAACTGGATCCACAAATCTTCAGCATGTTAACACAGAAATGGGGGAGCCCAGACATAGATCTATTTGCCTCACCCCAAAATTATCAGATGGACAGATTCTGTATAAGAACTTATCATAGAAAAGCATGGAAAGTGGATGCCCTATGATTCAGTTGGAAAAAACAGTCTATGCCTTTCCCCCTCTGCCTCTTCTCTCCAAGGTCTTAGTAAAAGTCAGACACGAAAAACCAAAAATGACCCTAGTTGCTCCGGACTAACCTCGTCAGCACTGCTACCCAATTCTAAGGAATATGTCTCAACTTCCTCCTTGGTACTTGCCTCAAATACCTCATCTACTGTCTCAGCAGAACAATCAAATTCTGTACACTCCGCTCCAAACTCTGAACCTCAAACAACACCTCTTCGTAAATCTGTGATGGATGTCATTTTGGATGCTAGAAGGCCTAGTACTAGAAAATCTTATGCTGATAAATGGAAGAGATTCTGTGCTTGGAACCAAGCACAAGGAACGGACACAGCAAAGCCCAATATTCCTCAGATTTTACAATATTTGACAAGGGCCCATCTTTTTCTTCAATAAAAATACATGCCTCTGCCATCTCTGCTCATTACAACACAGAGCCTCCCCTCTTTTCTCATCCTCTGCTTAAACAGTATCTTAGAGGGGCCAAAAATTTAAGGCCTCCCAGAAGATCACCAACTCCTGCATGGGACCTCAACTTTGTGCTGGAAGAACTCACCCTGCCTTCTTTTGAACCAGCAGCTACTGCGGATATAAAATTTCTATCTTGGAAAACAGCTTTCCTCTTGGCAGTCACTTCAGCAAGAAGGGTTTCATGGCAGTGGAGCCTTTTATTACATTTTACCCAGACAGGGTGTTCCTCAGGACCAATCCTTCTTTTATGCCTAAGGTGGTATCCAGTGTGGCTCTTAACCATACAATTCATCTGCCAACATTTTACCCAAATCTGCAGAACAGGGGGGAGTGGATTCTGCGTTCATTAGATGTACACTGACAACTAAGATTCTATTAACCCCGAGTACCTTCTCATGACGCCTCTGTGCTTAACACTGAGCGCGCCAAGAGAAGATGCGAATTTGAAGTTGTGTGTGCTCCTTTGTACTAATAGATGAAGTCACTGAGCACTGGGCTTCGCATGCAGGGACCTTGGGGAACATTTTCCACGATGCCTGCATGCTCCGTCTCTCAGCTGTTAGCGAAGTGTAAATATATCTTTAGACTCTTGTGAAGGAGCCCATTAAGAGTTTATAGATAAGTTTATTTTTTGATTGAAGGAACAACTACTTTTTTTGATTGGTCGTGTCTGTGTGTTTTTTTTTTTTTTTTTTTGGCGTGACACTGGATCTCATGATGGCATAGTCAGTCCTATCGCCGTTTGTTCTGACTAGGAGGTAGCTGGGAGGAAATGGGCACTTTGAGTAAAGTGAGCTAACGTGAACTAGAAAAATCAGCTTTTGACTGTCTGTATAGTGTGGCACCTTCTTAGTACCGCTTAATTGACTTTAGCTGATAAAGTGGCTTTTTCCTTAATTGTATTCCAGTGTTGCCATAGCCTTTGCTCACTTGTAGAGTGACTGAAGGCAATCATTTCTTATGTAATTGTACTTGCCACTCAGCTTAGTATGTTTCATATTGACAGAGGTGTGTTTGCGTCATCAATAAGGTTCCATTATTGCAACATTGTTGCAGTAGAATTTCAAATGCAAGAGTTACAGATTGTGGACGATTAATTTCATAAGTAATGTAGAGAGGAAAGTGTATATTCTATATGTGGTTATGACTTCTGCCATACATGTTTGTACTAACAGTAATGTGTTTGTGAGTCTGTTTTGTCAACTGCCTGTCTGAATTTGTCTAACCAGTCATACTAGTGGCATTTGCTTTTTGTTGGTGTTTTCTCCTTATTTGCTTATTAAAATTTGTTAAATGGGATATAACATTGATCCAAATGGATGTGTTTCATATTTCTATTGCATAGATGGGCTGGATATGCTATGCCTGTCTGTGTACTTGTAGAGATTGGTTAATTTGTGTGCCAGGCATTTACTTTTTGTTAGCTGTACACGTCTTGTATTTAGTCACTGTTTTATGCCAGTCTGTCTTACCTGTACCTGCTTAAAGGCTACACTTTGATGTAGTTACATATTTCAGATGGAACAGCCATGCTGGTGTACCAGTGATTTCCAACTGTGTTCTCATTTTGTTTATTCCTGTGAATACTGGCTGAGTTGTACCCATTTTCTTATGCTGCAAGTGCCAGCTGGCTGGTTGGACTTCCTGCTTCATTCCCGCTGGATTACTTGTTTTTGTTTGTTAACCTGATAGGTGATCTGGTTCCAAGGAAGGCTATACAAACCCAACCTGAGCAAGTGTAAATTGAAAAGAAGGTAATTGATGAAATACAGTGAGAAAAGACTTAAAATGAGAGGATATGTGCAACTATAAACAGAATATTAAAGTAGAAATTTAAATATATATTTTTATGTAACAGTCATTTTATACTTTCCATAATGTCAAAATAGTGTAGGAGGATATTTTGAACCTAGAAGCTAGTTAAAAACAAGCTGTAAAAGACTGTGCTAAATTTATCTGCTCATTCTCGGATTATTATGCAGAATAGCAAAAATAAAGGATCTAAGAATAAAATACAATAGGTTATGTTATGAGCAGCTAACCAGGTCTGCATCTGCAGGTTGCAGAGGAGTTTTTAGTGTTCTTTTCTTTTGAAGTGTTAATTTCAGTAATATTTCTCAAATTATTAGGCACATTGTCTTACAGCTTAGGGTAGTGTTAGAGAATTCTTCTTCACCTGTCAGAAGGGTGTTCTGAAGGGCTCTCAAAGGTGATGGCCTCATTGATTTGGGCTCTAAGGACATAGTCCTTTTTGATCTGTTTGATGGCACCATTTGGTCTGTCTTATGTGTCACTGTACCTACATGTCTATGTTGTGGAAAAGACCATGCTATTTCCTTCAGTGGTGGTGTGGTTAGAATGAGTTGGCTTTTGCCAGAAGTGAGTTGCTTTGTACTTGAGCCTTTAGCAAAGCCTTTAACTGTACTGTCACAGTATTGCAAATAAAGCTGGTTATATTAGTTAAGAAGACTGTTATCTGGTAGGCATGGAACTGGCTGAATAAAAAGGTACAAACTGTAGTACTGAATAAACCCAGTGGGAATTGATAATAGAATATCTTCCTTTAGGGTGGGATCCTGGTTTGCTGCAGAGTTACTTTCTCCTCAGTACGATCCAGGGAATTGTTAAGGCTAGGCTTGTATAGGCCCTAGGGTTCATTTCAGGTTGTGGATATATGCATCTCAGATTTGGCTTTGGTAGATTTTAGTTGTCTTCAGATCTGTTTTGTGCAGTTTGAGACTCAGGTCTTCTCCGTACCGATGATAATGAGTCTGTGTTATATAACAGCTGCACAAGGTAATATAATTAATGCCTATTCAACAGGTTATGTGCAGCAATTATCACCTGTGTCTGAGCATGCATAACTTTGCAGTAATGAAAGGCAGGTCATTATCACATTAGCAATAAGTCAGTTACAATGTAGCACTGACTCATTATCACTTTACAGGTAAAACTCTCAGCAGCTGTCACGGTTATTCACATACGTAGAAGTTATCACTTTGAATGCACAAGCAGATTGTGTTTTTCTTCTGCCTGGAGTCATTGCAAGCCACCCTCCCCCTCAGTCTTCATCAACTACCTACCCTCTGAAACCCCTGATTTTGTTATTCCTGTACACACTCAAACTCGTATACATACATACACACACACACACATATATATATATATATATATATATATCTATATATATATATATATATATATATATATGTGTGTGTGTATATATATATATATATATATATATATATATATATATATATATATATATATATATGTGTGTGTGTGTATATGTATGTATATAGGAGTTTCCATATTTATCAAGGATATCCACACCTCCAGGTTAGTGGCATTGCACGAAGTATCGGAGACCATCCATGTGCAACTCACAGTGGGCAAGACTGCTTTTCAGTTTATAGCATCCTACAGACCACCCTCTCAAAGTCAGGAATCCCATTCGGCTTTCCTGAAAACATTGGAGAACATGAAGATCTCTCCAAACACCATTATATTGGGCGACTTCAACTACCCAAACATTGACTGGAAGCACTACTCAAGCCCCAGCACCTTAGCCCAAAGATTCCTGGAAATTATAAACTCAAATGCTATGGAACAACTAGTCACCACTCCCACAAGAGGGACAACATACTAGACCTGATCATTACCAACATGGGGACTCTATGCTCCACACCAGAAGTATATCCCTCATTGGTAAGATCAGACCATAAATTAATTTCACTGGATGTCCACATCCCGACCCCACCTCCAGCCCAGAAAACCACAGTGAAAAACTTCTCAAAAGCGAACTTCTCACTTCTCAAAACCGAAGTGGAATCCTTCAAGGCCACAGGGCCAGTGGAAACTACAGCCCAAACTGCAGAATCCTATATAAATGCATTCTACAGACATCTCCAGGAATGCATGGATCATGCCATCCCAAACAAAACCAAGACCCAATCATCCAAAGGCAGGCGTCCAGTCTGGTGGACCCCTGCCATAAATAAACTGTACAACAGAAGGAGGAAGCTACTACATGATAGAGCAAAATCCCTAATAGGGAAGGCATCTCTGATCAGTACTAGCAAAAAATTACAATCCCTCATAAAATCCTCCAAGGCCAGCTTCGAGAGAAAAATTGCACAGGACACCAAAGACAATCATAAGGCTTTTTTCAGTTATGTTAGAAACTTGGGATGCAACTCCCAGACTTGTTCTGAGTTGATTCTAAACGACAAAAAATACACTGAACCCACAGACATCGCCAATATCCTGGCAGACAGGTTCAGTGCGAACTTCTCCACCCCAAAGAGCAAATATCTATCCGGCAGAGGGCTGCCTCCCAAACATCTCAGATGCTCAGGTGAAGGCTGCCCTCTCCAAAGCAAAAAACACTGCTTCCATGGGACCAGATGGCGTCCCAGGTTGCGTCCTACATGAACTTCAAGAGGAACTAATCCCTCAAATAAAATAGCTATACAATCTCAGCCTCACTACAGGATATGTGCACACAGAATGGCGTACAGCAACAGTGGTCCCACTCCACAAAGGTGGAGCATCTACGGACCCTGGAAACTATCGCCCCATAAGCCTGACTAGCTTAGTTTGCAAGGCTATGGAGAGGATCATCATGGAGCTCATAAACAAAGACATTGGGGACCTACAGACACTAGATCCTACCCAGTTCGGCTTTGTCAAGGGCAGATCCTGCCTTTTGAACCTGGTTGACTTCTTTGAAACAGTCACCAAAGCCATAGATGAAGGAAAGGTAGTCCACACAGCCTATCTGGACCTTGCAAAGGCATTTGACACAATACCCCACTCGGGCATCATAGATAAGCTATCCAGCTTAAATATAAACCCCTATGTCACAAGATGGGTGCAAACTGGCTCAAAGACAGAACCCACAGAGTGAGAGTTGCTGGAGCCATGTCAGACTCAAAACCGGTCACAAGTGGCGTCCCACAGGGTTCTGTCCTGGGACCACTCTTGTTCGGTATATACTTTTCCGAGGTACAGGCAAACGTGGGAGGACTATGGCTCACCAAGTTTGCAGACGACTGCAAACTGGGTGCCATAATCAACTCTCCAGCTGACACAAACATCCTTCAAAAAGGTCTCACAGAGACAGATAACTGGTGCCAGCGCCATGGTTTAAAGCTAAATGCCAAAAAATGTATAGTCATACCCTTTGGCAAAAACAATGTGCCCACAAACTACCACATAGGCGGAAACCCATTAAGTACAGAGAAAGTTATTAGAGACCTGGGGACCCAAGTTGATAGCAATCTCTCCTTTGAAAACCACATTGCCAAAGTGGTTAGAAAGACCTTCTACATAGCCCACCTCATCACGAAGGGTTTCACATCTAGATCAAGATAGGTAATCGTGCCTTTATTCATCCCTCATCAGGCCCATCATAGAATACAATGCCCCTTTTGGGATGTACCTTACCCGACACCTGCAGCAATTAGAAAGACCCCAAAAGTATCTCACCAAGAGGATCAAGGGTCTCAAACAGATGCCATATACTGCTCGGTTAAAAAACTCCAGCTCTACTCAGTTGCATACCGCCTACTTCGAGGCGATCTATGCCTGACATACAAAGCTATGTCAAATCCAGAATTAATGGACATGCTCCACCTCAGTAAATCTAAATCCCTTAGAGCCACACGCTCGAGGGACTTGAACCTCAGCACAGAAATAAATAGAACTTGCTGGAGGGACAGGTTCATAACCCAGAGGCTCCCTTCGCTCTGGAATAGAATTCCAGTTCATGTGAGG
The DNA here is from genome assembly GCF_019279795.1 of Protopterus annectens. NCBI lineage: Eukaryota > Metazoa > Chordata > Ceratodontiformes > Protopteridae > Protopterus > Protopterus annectens. The sequence goes on from NC_056741.1 coordinate 153,667,227, forward strand.
CAGAGCACCTCACTGAATCTCTTCAAGAAGAATCTCGATAAGTGGATGGGGGATCGTAGGTTTGTCCCAGGGATTACTCCTATGTCACTATTAGACAGAGGCACAGTAAACTAAACCTTAAAAAGGGCACAGTATACTCAAATCAAGGGTGGCGTAAGCCATACAGAATCGGGCTAGGCTTATAATTGCCCCAGGGCAGATAGCCTAGTATGAACCTATGAATATATATATATATATATATATATATATATATATATATGTGTGTGTGTGTGTGTGTGTGTGTAGGTATGTATATATATATATATATATATATATATATATATATATATATATATATATATATATATATATATATATGTGTGTGTGTGTGTGAATATATATGTATTTACATAATTTCTGTTATTTAACTTTATTTCACTGACATTTCTTGTTTGGCGCATGTACAAACATTAGCAATTGATGAAAGCACATTTCCGTTCCTTCCGTTTGTGTATTTTTACGAGTAACATATCTATGCATGTAGCCATTTTAGTAATGTGGTTCATATCTTTGTGAGTTATTGTAACGGAACCGGTGAAGATGCTGAGAAAGAACTGTTTCAGGAGAGTGCTACCACATACAATCTAATATGTCAGTGAGCATCCTGCAATACTTTTAGTCTGCTTTTATCAAGCATGTGTAGTTTAGATGACAGGAAGGGATTACTAATACAGAAATTGATCCCTTAGGTCCATTGCTGAATGGACACATGTAAAGAGAAAAGGCATAGGTAAGGCAGACTGCGACACTGAAGGAGGTCATGAGGCTGCAGTGTTATTGGCTGTCTGAGTGGGTAGCCAGCACAGCTATCGGTCAGATGAGATGGCCTTACCTGCCACTGAAGTCCCATGCCTGTGCTGGGTTCATTAGTGGAGTGGCAGTCCTTACCTTGCTTTTTCTCTTAACATGTACCCATTCAGCAGTATGTTGGCTACACCAAGAATGTGTATATTTACAATGATATCTGTCTACGTGGTAAAACAACTGGTTCTGAATGCTGTACACATGTACATATATCAGTTTTGTTAGGACTCAGGTTATGGAAATTATGATTTTATGATATTCTGGTAAATAACTTTGCAAGGGAGCATCTGAATGTGCCAAGTAATACCTCATTTTGAAAACAGTATTGATAGTTCTAACATGGTAAAAGAATGGTGCCTGTATGTTGTACTCGTATGCTGATATTGAAGATTGTTTCGGACTTAGGTTATGGAAATTATGATTTATTTCATATTTTGGTAAATAACTTTGCAAGGGAGCATCTGAATGTGCCAAGTAATACCTCATTTTGAAGACAGTATTGCTGATTCCAACATGGTAAAAGAATTGTGCCTTATGTTGGGCATGTGCAGATATCAAAGTTTGTTTTGGACTTAGGTTATGAACATTATGATTTTGTTTTCATATTTTGGAAAATAACTTTGCAAGGGAGCATCTGAATGTGTTAAGTAATACCTCATTTTGAAAAGATTATTTATAGTTCTAACATGGCAAAAGAATGGTGCCTGTATATTGTACTCATAGGCAGATATCAAAGTTTGTATAGAATTAGGTTATGGAAATTATGATTTTTTTTCATATTTTGGTAAATAACTTTGCAAGGGAGCATGTCAGTGTGCCAAGTAATACCCCATTTTGAAGACAGTATTACTCCTTACAACATGGTAAAAGAACCATGTCTGTGCACTCTACACATGTACAGATATCACAGTTTGTTTAGTCTTGTATTATTATGAACATTATACATTTACAATACATTTCATTATTATGCCCATATCTTTGCAAGGGAGCATGGTGATCACACAAATGATACATCATTTTGAAGCTGACATTCAGATGCACAACGTCTACACTGATATGTAGGCTCTGTCTGTTACAGGTGATGAGATATTATGCTTTGTTTATTTATCAATTATGAAAAATAATATATTAATCATATTTCTATGAATATCTCAAGAAAGGAACATCACACACTAATGGTTAAGATATAATTTTAAAGCTGACATTCATACTAACAAATTACATTAAAATTGTATGGGTCTGTATGGTACATTGACCAAGATATTGTGCTTTGTTTTTCCAAAAAGGTAAAAAATATGCACAGTATCAGCATTCCTTGCCAAATATTTAATAATGACTTGATGTACACTATCAGCATTTACACTGTTGGAAAGGTCAGTGTCTGCTGAACAACTTTCGCATTTACATTTTTAGTCTAGCTCTTATAGTTAGAGTTATGAACATTTGTTTTCTGTATGGTATTACAAATGGATTTTCTGAAAATGAGCTCAGGCTGCACTGTTGTTCCTATGGTGGAATTAAGCAGGCAGCTTTTCCTGAGCTGCTCCGGAGTGAATGAGTTAAACAGGACCAAATCTCTAAGGAAGTCTGAGCCACTACTGGTAGCATTTGCTGCAGGGTCAAAGGGGAAGGCTATATCAAAGCAGACTATTTCTAAGTGGATAAGGCACTGCATTTGTTTCTGCTACTTGCATCATGGTAAACCTGTGCCCAAGGGGATCAGGTCACATTCCACCAGGGCTGCCTCTACCTCAGCAGCTTTTCTCAGAGGGTTCCAGCCAAAGACATTCTAGAGGCTGCTACTTGGAGCTCTGTTCATATCTTCACAAAGCATTATCATTTGCCTCTCTTCTCCAAATCCAGGCAGGCTTTGCCACTGCAGTTCTGCAGGGCCTTATAGCCACCCCTAATGCTATTTAGTTCCATCCTCCCATCCATACTTTGGGATTCTACCCAAATGTAATGACTGCAACAGTGAAACACGAACAACATAGTACAGTTGTGTACACTTACCATAAATGTAGATGTTCGAGAGTATTCACTGTTGCAGTCCGGGTTACCCACCCGACACCCCCCTTTTCTGTAACTTTTCTTTCCTTCAGTATATTCTAAAGCCTTTGTGGTGTATTTGCTTTTAGATGAAGGTAACGTTTATGTTGCTAAAAGTGCATTTTCATATATTTCTGTTTATTTATATATAATATATATATATATATATATATATATATATATATATATATATATATATAATTTTTTTTGCTCCCCATTTGGGGGGCACCTGACATCTGGGGCAAGAAAAACTGAATAAAATGGGTGTCAGCTGCATGTTTTATACCCCTGACGACCTGATGTCATGGAAGAGGAGACGGCAACCAACGCAGAACCCAAGACTTAATTATTCAGGCCGACTGAGGGCAACCTGCCAGCAAATTACCCAAATGTAATGACTGCAACAGTGAATACACTTGAACATCTACAGTTATGGTAAGTGTACACAACTGTACTTTCTTCAGGTGTTGGACTTCTCCTTCCCCCTTTTCATTACTTCTATTAAAAAAACAAAAACTTTGTAGTAGTTACAGACATATATATTTACTTAAAAGCTCCTATTTTTCTTGCGCTCGCTCGCTCGCTCTCGCTCTTTCCCTCCCTCTCTCTCTCTCTCATATTTCAGCAGTCATTAGGCTTCGAAAAATGTGTGGCCTGTACCCATAAGTTGCACATGTTATGTGTTAGAACTTCATGTATGTTGCTTGAGCCCCTCTCATTTAGGCACCTCATGCTCATTTGTGAGGCTTTCGGTCACTGGGCTATAGTGATACACCGGAACAAACTTATTTTAAAAGGGCTACTTCCATCTCTGCAGAAGAAAGTGTCCCTTCAGCTCTCTTCTGTAGAAAGCATTTGAGAAAACCAAAGACAAAGTTAAAGAAAATAAGAAAAAAATCAAAGGTCTCAAGGAAGAGGCCTACAGAGCGCACATCTCCTTTGGCTCCAGCTTTCAAATTAACTAAATCCTCAGAACCAATGCTTTTCTCCACGTCTATATTAGTTGGTTCCAACACTACACCTCCAGGGCTCTCACCTGAGCCAGTTTCCCCTTGGCTTCATGTACCCATACTGCAGGGGAAGCCTTACCACTACTTTGTGGTTTTCCTCTTTTTCCTCTTCTCCATGATCAGCCAGATCTTCCAGGAGCCTTACTGAAGTAGACGTGGAAAATATTATGAGGAGATTTCTTAGGACCTAGATCCAACTAGGGATCCTCCAAGCTCCGGACACTGCGGGATCTGGGAAAATGGTTTCTTCCCCACATTCAGTGGTTGCTCCTTATTGGATCCATACTCTTGGATTGGAGCAACTGAATCTGAGATCCATCCGGGACAGACCTGTGTTGGAGCTGAGGATCAGGAAAAACTTAACACCGATTAGGTTCATTAATTTAGTTGGCTGTGACTGTTTCAGAACTGAATGGTCAGTGCTGACCCCCATAAGGTGGGAAACAAGACCTTCAGAACTGTTCTTCCATCTTGGAGCCTTAGAGTTAACAGTTCAGCTCTGACAATGGCCTCTAATCTGAGCTATATGGTATCCTGGGCTGCGCCTCCATTAGGGGTTTTGGCTTTAAAGGCTAGGTTCCCCAGATCCGTATTGAGCTTGGCTACTGAGAGAGTACACACTCAACCATTAGACATACCTACCCTTTTGAACTCTGATCCCTCCCTCCCCCAAAGGATTTTCCAGAGTATAGAGCCTACTCTCAGGATAACCAGTAACCAGATGCCTCGAGCCAGCTCCCATAACAGAACCCATATTGGCTTCTGAGTCCTCCTTGGAACAACCCGACGAGGTGGTAAACAGGAAGTATGCATGCAAAAGGAGACACCTGGATTCCCCTCAGGAGTCCATCACAACTGAAACTGACTTTGAGGAAGAAAGTTCTCCCAGATCTCCCCTTGAGGACGATTCCTTCAGAGAGATCCTTGAACTGCTTAAACAGAAAGGGGGATTGGCCTCCCAAACACGTTCTCCAGCGGAGTCTGTGTTCATCAAGGCTTTTGGTTCTGGAATGTCTGCATTGTGAATGGTCCTGACCAGTGATGAGATGGTGGATCTTATGTCTCAGTGGGATTGGAAGGAGGTGGGCACAGCAGAACCCATCCCCCGTTAACTGGATGTGTTCCTTGCACTCCTAAGGATTGTCCTCATTGGAGCAAGGCACCTGCTGTAGATTCAGTGGTGGTGGCGGCTGCCACCAAGGAGTAACTGACAGCAGAAAGTTCCTCTGTCCATCCACCAAAAAGAGTCTGTTGCATTAGACAGGTTTAGAAAGTGAGTTCATGTCTCATTTACTTTGTTGTGCGTTTTCAGAGAGATTTGACCAGAGAGATCTGTAAATTTCTCCCAGGAACCTTGACTGTGGATCAAATAAAATCAATTGATACACAGTTGTTTACCCTCCAGTTTCTATTTAATGTCTGTATGTGCGTTATCTCCACTACTGTGGAGGATGCTTCTAAAGCTGCTAGTGCTGGCATATCCATTAGGAGACATGCCTGGATGCGGCTGTATAATTTTGTGGAATATTTTAAGATGTCTGCTGTTTACAGTCATTACAGTGGATTAACACTGTAGTCCCAAAGTAAAAGAAACAATATCCGCAAGTGAACAAGTGGCAAGTCTCTTTCTAGCATTAGGATCAAATCGTCTGCTTCTTAAAAGACCTTCTTGAGGAATTGGACAAGAGGATTTTGTTTCTCAAATCTCAGAAATTTACACCTGACACTTCCAGAGATACTGCCCCCTGCAGCAGGAGGAGGAACCCTGTATAATGGTTGTCACCCTAAATCCAGAAGGTAGTCCACAGAAACAAGTCTTCAAGGATCTATTGTGTGAGAAGCCCTTCCAGCACTTCTGAGTGATTGCTGAACTACCACACTCAGTTGTAAGGGGGCAGCTCGTATCCCTATCTCCAGCAACCTAGGCAACCATCACATAAGACAAATGGGTGCAGGAGATTATAACCAACGGCTGCTTCTTTCCCTTCCACTCACCTCATATTCTTCCGAAAAGACTTCCCAACGTGCCACCCTCTCAAAGAGAAGCAACGGTTTCAGAAATAACTCCTAAACAGTCCAGTCATCCAAGAGGTTTGACCAGACCACAGAGGATCCAGAGTTTTCTCAGTTTTTAATGCCAAAGAAAAATGGGGACTGAAGTTCAATCCCGGACCTAAGCTGTTTTAACAAATTTGTAAAACAAATGAAGCTCAGGATGGTCACAGTACAGTCCATCTTCCTTGTTCTGAGTTAAACAGCTGGATGTGATCCGTAGACCTCCAGCGTGCATATTACCATACAAAGATGGACATACAGTCCAGAAGGTTCCTTCTCTTCTAGATCCCTGTCCTTTTGGTCTCAACACTGCCCCCTGGATGTTCACCAAATGCATGGCAGTGGTAGCAGCCCAGCTCCAACTGCAGGGCTTCTGTGTATTCCCTTGTTTGGAAGACTGGCTCATTACCACCCCCACTGGGGATCTGCTCATTCATGCCAAAGTCACCTTGATCCACCTGTGTACAGAGATGAAGATTGCATTGAATTTAACTAAATGCAAGCGTTAACCAGGACTATCAGATTACTGTTGAACATGAAACTTCTAATTGCAAAGCTCCCCAGATGAAGATAGCATCACTGCATTGGCAGGTTCTGGCTGTCCTATCTTATCAGAAGCCACCAGCAAAAATAATTGTTCATCTTCTAGATTCAGTGGCAGCTTCTATCACATGGATTCCCTTAACTTGATACTACACAAGTGCATCAGTGGACTCTAGCAGTTCAGTGGTCAATAAAGCAACTACCCATGTCATTTCAGATATCCTTAACAAAGATTTGCAGGGCACACATCCAGTGGTGGTTGGAACCTCAACACTTATTACAAGGATGTCCCTTCATTCTCCCTAGTCCCCAAACCTTGGTGAACATGGATGCTTACCTCTTGGGGTTGTTGGGGGAATTACCTGAAAAAGACAGTCCAAGGTACTTGGTCTCAAGGTGAGACCAGTCTTAATATCAGTGTCTTGGAGATGAGAGCAGTTCTCCTAGTGTTGTAGGATTTTTAGGACTCTGTCCACTTGGATTTGAAATCTATGCAGACAGACATGGCTGTTGTTTGGTGCATCAGCAAACAGGGAGTAACCAAATCTTACCATTTATGTCGAGAGGCCATGAGGGAGTGGCATTGTGTGGTTATTAATATTCTGACTTCTCAAACTTTTAGTAAGAAAGATTTAAAAAAGTAAATGGAAAGGATTTACTGTGTGGGCAGCTGATAACAATCTATCTCCATTTTCTGCTACTATTTCAGAAATTTTGTAATTTTTTGTATCACTTTTCCAAAACGGAACTAGTTACTCCTCAGTCAAAATACAGTTAACGTCCATATCTTTTCACATTGGCGAGAATCACAACTCAATTGAATCTTTAATGCTGTCCAAAGCTTTTCTCAGAGGAACTTTAATGTTGCATCCCCCCATAAGGGATCTAGTTCCTCCTTGGGAGATTATGATCTTACTGCAAGCCATGACCAGCCCTCCCTTAAAGACTGCTGCTAAAGTTGATTTAAAATTTGTAACAAGGAAAAATCTGTTATTGCTTCCTGTTACTTCTGCCAGAAGAATTTGAAATTCATGCTCCATCTTCAAAACCATAGTATCTGGCATAAAGATAGTTTGCTTGAAAACTTGCTCTTCCTTTCTTCCTAATGTGGCTTCTGAATCTTCCAACAGTCAATCAGTCATCAATCATAGGTTCATAGGTAGGTACTAGGCTATCGGCCCTAGGGCCCATACAAGCCTAGCCAAAAAATGTACCCTGGCTTTCGTCACCCAAGAAAATTATTTTCTTGTGCCCCTGTCGAGCAGAGCCACAGAAGTGATCTCCGGGGTGAATTTCCCATTTCCCATCCAATCATCAAGATTTTTCTTGAAGAGTGCTAATGAGGAGCTCTGTTTGACATAGATAGGTAGTCTGTTCCAGAGTATGGGAAGTCTCTGGGACAGGAATCTATCCCTCCAGCATGTTCTGTTTATTGTGGTGACAAGGTTTAGATCCCTAGAGCGTGTAGCTCGGAGGAATTTCTTTAAGTGGAGCATGTCCAACAGCTCTGGGTTTGACATAGCTTTGTATGTTAGGCAGAGATCGCCACTGAGTAGGCGATATGTGAGGGAGTAAAGCTGTAGTTTTTTGAGACGGTCTGCATAGGGTATCTGTTTGAGGCCAGTAATCCTCTTTGTGAGGTATTTCTGTGGTCTTTCCAGTTGTTGTAGATGTCTTGTGAGGTACTTACCAGAAGGAGCGTTGTACTCTAGAATGGGTCTAATGAGTGATGAGTAGAGGGGGACAATGACCTCTTTTTTTCTGGATGAGAATCCTTTTGTGATGAGATGAGCCACGTAGAAGGATTTCCTGACCACTGTGGCAATATGATTATCAAAGGAGAGACTACTGTCCACCTGTGTCCCAAGGTCTCTTATCACATTTTCGGCATTAAGTAGACTACCAGCTATGTGGTAGTTCATGGGTACAGAGTTTTTACCAAAGGGGATGACAATACACTTTTTGGCATTGAGCTTCAGGCCATGGCTTTGACACCAGGTATCTGTCTCAGTGAGGCCCTTTTGTAGTTTGTCCACATCGTTAGGAGTTTCAGTTATGGCTCCTAGTTTGCAGTCATCTGCAAACTTTGTTAGCGAAAGACCTTCTGTGTTGGCCTGCACTTCAGAGAAGTAGATACCAAACAGGAGAGGACCCAGGACCTGAACCCTGTGGTACTCCACTTGTCACTGGTCTGATGTCGGATTTGGAATCCGCTACTTTCACAGTTCTGTCCGTGAGCCAGTTGGCAACCCATCTTGTGACATAGGGATTTATACCTAGTTTAGTGAGCTTATCTATAATTCCAGAGTGGGGGATGGTGTTGAACGCCTTGGCGAGATCTAGATAAGCTGTGTGGACCATTTTACCCTCATCTATGACTTTGGTGACTATCAGGTTTAGGAGACATGATCTGCCTTTTACAAATCCAAACTGGGTAGGGTCCAGAGTTTGGAGATTACCAATGTCTTTGTTTGAGTTCCACGATGATACGTTCCATGGCCTTGCAGACCAGGCTCGTCAGGCTAATGGGGTGGTAGTTCCCGGGGTCTGTCGTGGCTCCCCCTTTGTGGAGTGGGATAACCGTCGCTGTGTGCCATTCAGTGGGTACAAAGCCTGAGGTGAGGTTATGATTGAACATGGTACTTAGGTAGGGTGCCAGTTCATTCTGTAGTTCGTGTAGAACGCAGCCTGGGATATTGTCAGGTCCCATGGATGCTGTGTTCTTGGCTTTGGAGAGTGTGTTTTTTTACCTGTGCAGCCGTGATTATAGGAACTTTGCATTCTTCCGGTATAGAGATGGCCCTCTAGGGGGTGAGAGGGGGGGTAAAGTTAGCACTGAACCTATCTGCCTGGATGTTGGCAATATCAGTTGGTTCTGTATATTTTGTGCCATTGTGCTGATCTGAGTGTTCCCATTTAGATTCTTGACATAGCTATAGAATGCTTTGTGGTTGTCTTTAGAGTCAGTGATGATCAAGATCAATAAATCTTCAGGTGTTTTTCCCTAATTTTTCAAACAAAGGCAAATGCAGATTACACCACCTGTATGTTCATCACTGGCTATGTTTCTGCTGGCCTGGAACTAAAACCTTTAGGAAGAGTGATTAGTTGTCTGTCTATTTCTCCCGTCTGGATGGGAAAGGCAATATCCAAACTGACATTCTCCCTGTGGTTTGCAGTTTGTATAGCTCACATTTGCAAAGAAGGGGATTTATCACTACCAGCACCTCTGAAAGCTCACTCTACTAGATCTGTATTTGCTTCTTCTACAACTTTCTTTTCCAGAGTACCTCTTTATGACATCTGTGCTGTGGCTACCTGGTCCAAAGTCCATACTTTCATTTAACATTATAATTTGGATTTACAATCCAGATTTCGCACCTCCTTTGGTTCATCAGTGTTCTGGAATATCCTTTCATAAAACTGTCCAGGTTCTGCATTAGCTGGGGACTCTGTCCTGTATGTCGAGGAATGGGAGGAACAGACAACATCAGATAAGAATGTTATGTTATGTATTCACAATAACAGTATATCTGTGTTGTCAGTCTCTGTCCTTCCCCTAGTTCCCACTTTATTTTCCCCATCCATATTTTTATCTTTATTTTTCTTTGTCATTCCTGCTATGGTGTGGCTGACTAGCCTTGATTCTTAGAATTATTTTTCCACTAAAAACATGCAGGTCAGCTGGTTTCTTTGTCTTTCTGCTCTAAAACTTTGTCTATATACTGGTGAGCAAACTCGGTCTGAGGTAGCTCATTCTGCAGCAGTGGGATTAAGGGGAGGAGCCTGAGCACCACTTCCAAAGAAGTGGCCGAAGTCAGAGCTGATATGGATTCGAAGTCCCATACATTGAGAGAGGCTGGAGATGGACAACACATATCAGTCATTATGATAAGTACATGACTTTTGTTTATGCTATGTCTTGGAGATGGAGTCCTCCTCTAAGTGACATACCCCTACCTCCACACAGTCAGATGCACTCGAGTCCACCCATTTTGCAAGATTTACTGGTACAAGGCACTTATAGAGCCAGTGTCCTAAAAGTATGTGGGAAGGGGTTTTACCCCAGGCTTTTCCTTGTGCCAAGGAAAGAAGGCCAGTGAAGACCCATTCTAGATCTTCTTGCTGAACACTTACTTGGAAGCACTGTCATTCAGAATGCCCTCTCTACACACTGCTTCCTTTCGTTGTTCCCCAGGTTTTTTTGGTGTCCCAAGATCTAAAACTTCCTTACCAACATATTCCAATCCAGTCTCCTTGCAGAGGTTATTCCGGTTTTGTATTGTGATCAAATCATGCTTTGCCTTTTGGGCTTTCTGCAGCCCTACGAGTTTTCAGAGTTTCTAGCTGTAGTAGTTGCCTTCTGTTGAACCTAGGGAATTGAGATTTTCCCCTACTTTGTTGACCTGTTAACCAAGTGTATTGGCCATTCATTCTCCTTCAGTGCCTCCAATTCACCCTTCTCCTCCTATCCCAGTTTTGGTTGACTATCAATTGTAAAAAAAAAAAAAAAATTCCCTGCACCCAACATATAAACATAGATCCTGGTTTTCCTTGATTGCAGACTGGATGCAAAATGAATGCAGACATTCTTAAATCTAAAGAAGGTGCTGAGCCTTTGCTAAGTACTTCCACAACCTTGTCTTTTTCAGTCAGTGCTCAGCCAGGGAGATCTCACTCACTCTGAGGTTTATGGCAGTCACTGTACTAATGCTCACGCCTGCCAGATTGCATATCAGAAAAATCCAGTGGTACCTGAAATCAATTTGGTCTCAACATTCTCACCCATTGGACACACTGATATCTCTTACCTTGTCTCAAAATGGAGTTTTTCTGGTGGAAGAATCTGGTCAGGCTCAACCCAGGTCTTCCCTTTTCTCATTCAGCACCAGTTCAAGAAATGTACACTGATCCCACGGATGAGGCATGGGAACCCTGGGTAGGCACCCAATGAGTACAGGGGAGATGCTGCATGCTTTCACTGACAACATACCAGTCATGTGGTACATAGACAAGGAAGGACGAGCCAGGTCTCTCCAACTTTGCAGGTTAGCACAGAAAGCCTGGGACCTTGCCACACAGAAAAAACATGTTCCTTACATCCACATATGTCCCATCACAAGACAGTGTGTTAGCAGATGCCTTAACCAGGGTCTTGGGAGGATCCACACAAATGGACCCTGAACACACAGGTGTTCAAGGACATCGTCCAGAAGTGGGGGACTCCCTCAAAGCAAAATGATTTATTTGTGATCTACAAAGAGCTTCACATTTTTTGCTTGCCCTTGCCCCTCAGTCTGGAGAACAGATGCTTTCAGTTTTCAGTGGAGAGGGAAGTACTTGTATGCCTTTCTCCCACTACCTCTCATTCCAAGAATTTTTCTAGAAACCCCAAAAGAAAAAAAAAAATCTCGTTAGTCATTCACTTTTGGCCAAGGCAGCATTGGTTCCCTCTGTTGTTCTTCTCATTTATCCAAGAGTATGTTCTAAAAACTGTCACTTCAGATGGAGCTTATCCCAACCTATCATCCCTAATCCTCTACCTGTGGATGATCGGGTTCTAATTCCTCACAGACACCATATTTCTGAAGATGTCATTAAGGTTCTCCAGGAATCCAGGAGACCCACCCCTTGGAAATGATACATAGCCAAATGGAAGAGATTCTCCTCTTGGTGCAATAGGAATAGACAGGACCTAAACTAGTCTCTGTTACCTTCCATTCTACAGTGCTTGTGCATACTCTTGCAGACTGATCTGGCTTTTTCATCCACCAAAGCCCACCTGTCCCACCATCTTTGCCATTCTACCTAATACTCCACTCATGTTCAGATCTGAGGTCAGATTATTCCTAAAAGGAGTCCTGGACCTTAGACCACCTAGGAAGCCCATTACCCCTCTTTGGGACCTCAGCTTCATGCTGGAATAGCATAACTTGCATCCATTTGAAACAGAAGCATCAGAAAATCTCAAGTTCTGCATTTCGAAAACTGTTGTACTCCTAGCTGTCACTTCAGCTGGGAGAGTTTCAGAGCTCCGAGCACAAATGGGCATTCCCCTTTCTTATTTTTTGCAATGACAGGGTGACTTTCATGGCTAACCCTTCTTTTATGCCTAAAGTAGTGAACAAGCTGCCCCCCCAGCCAGGTCATACACCTACCCACCTTCTTTCCATTAGAATAGTGGAGAAAAGGATACTACATTCTGTGGACATTCACAGACAGTTAAGATTCTATTTGGATAGAACTAAATCCATTTGTAAAACTGATCACCAGATGTATTTCACTGTTTTTCTACTCGGACTTTGGTCTCTGCAAGGGAATATCCCAGGATTTTGGGTTTCATGGCATCTATGATTCTCATTATACCCCTGGCAAGATTCCGCATGAGAAAGACACAATGATATCTGAAGTATTTTCGGTCCCAGTACAAGCACTCATTATCTTTTCAAATTCTAGTTCTGCGGTTTGACAGAAGAGAAATCAGTTTATGGAGACAAAAAAATATCCCTACATCCAAGCCCCCCCCCTGCTCAAAAGCAGTCTGTCACTACAGACGCTTCGAACTTTGCTTGGGGAGCAGTGTTCGGGATAAAAGTACAAGGAATCTGGGAGAATGAGGACAGATGCACGCACATATATTTGAGTTGCTAGTTCTAATCAAGGAGCTCAACTCTGAATCACCTTTGGTCTCCTGGACGTCTTCAAGTTGTAGGCCATATCATAGTCTTGTGGTACATCAGCAAGCAAGGAGGAACCAGGTTTTACTACTGTGGAGACCAACCATGTTAGCTTGGGATGTAGCTTTACAGCACAATCTCACTCTCCAGGCATCGTACATCCCGACAGAGCACAGTTGTGTGGCAGACAAGCTGAGTAAGGCAAAGGCAGGCCATCTAGTTTGGAAACTAGATCAGGGGCCCTTCTAAGATTTAATCCATCTGTGGGGAGTTCCTCAAGTAGACCTGTTCGCCTTCTCTCTGTATGGTCATCTGGCAAATTTCTGCTCCAGGACTCCATGCAAGAAAGCCTGAAGGGCCAATGCTTTGTAATTTCCTTGGACAGGAATGCTTCTTTATTCTTTTCCGCCTTTGCCACTGATACCCAGGATACTTCTGAAGATTCAGAAGGATTCTCCCAAGATCATTGTGGTGACTCCCTTCTGGCCCAGGCAACAGTGGTCCTGTCTTTTGAAATTGTCCTGGAATAATTACTACATGCTCCCACACACACAGTGGACCTACTCACACACGAACATGGGTGTTGGATACATCCCAACCCCAATCAGCTTCAAATGACTGATTAGATAATTGGGTCTTGATTTCTTTTGGTCACCTGTTTACTGACGATGTGCAGAAGGAACTAATGGAGGCAAGAAAACCTTCAACTAGAAAGTCATATATTAGCAAATGAAAAGTGCTTCTAATACAGCAACGTAATCAGCAGTCATTAAGAGCTAGCGTTTCTCTGGTTTTGCAATATTTGTGCAAGTTACTGTTCTGTGGCCTTTCTACTCCTCTGTCATGGTTTATTTGTTGGCCATTTCAGCGTGTCTGCCCATGGTTCCCGCCTCTTTCAATGCATTCTCATGTGAAAATGTTTCTGAAAAAGGATTTGCATGAGACTTCCAAGAAAATCAGTAGCTCCTCTTTGGGATATTAATTTTTTGTTTAGAGAAGCAAACACTTGCTCCATTTGAACCATCTCCCTAGGCTGACGTTATTATTCTTAACACGGAAAACTGTTTCACTGAATGCTCTGACCTCTGCAAGCCGAGTATCTGAGTTGCAAGCTCTTATGATTCAATCCTGTCTCATTTTTCACAGAGACAGGATTTCATTGACAACTAATCTTTTTTATGTCTAAAGTGGTATCAGAGTTTACTTTTAAGCCAAACTGTTTGTCTCCATGTTTTCTTTTCTGAATACAAAACTGAGGGAAAAGGGATACTCCATATTGTGGATGTCCACAGACAAATTGAATAATATCTTGACAGTACAAAGTATTTTAGATCTTTGTATCAGTTGTTCATTTCTTGTGAAGGTAAGATGTGACAACCTGTGTCAAAACAGTGTATTCCCAAATGGTTGTCTCAGACTATTACCATTTGTTATACTCACTACAGCAAAACAGTTCCAGGTAGGGTCAGGGCTCTCTCTGCCATGGCCTTAGCTGCATCCATGGCTTTTTGAAAAAGATTAGATTGTAGAAGTATTCTAGAAACAGCAAATTGGTCCTCTATTCATGCATTTACAAAGCACTACAAGCTGGATTCTTTCTCGAGGTATAGATCAGGCTTTGCTAGTACCATTCTCCAGGGGCTCCTGGACCCTTCCCTTTTCACCTCTCAAATGCTGTAAGCTATGGTAATCTATCCATGTAGCTTAGGCTACTGCAGCAGTAGTAATCAATATGATGAGCATAGTACACTTGTATAAGTAAACTTATAACAATAGATGTTTGAATGATCACTACTGTAGTAGCTGCTCCCTTCCTGCATCTCCCTTAGTTTTTTTTCCAGAATATTGTTTTGCCAAGGTGTAGACAATTTGTTTCGACTCCTGGCTATGTCCTGTCAAAGCTCAGCCTCCCTCTCTGTTAGCCTGAAAGTTCTGAAGGGCTTGATGCTTAAACCTGTATTTTTAGATGGCTCAGCTTGAGTTGTCTATCGATTTGGGCAAGTGGAAGGTTCTCTGAAGGTTTAGAAGATGGCCATCTGTTGTATCCTTGGTAGGGTATAACCTGTACAGCTTAGGCTTTTGCAGCAAATCAGTCTAACATCTACTTTTATAGTGTGTTTACTTACACAACTGTACTGTCACTTTGTGGGGGGGGGGGTGTCACACCTCAGAGTATGGGCATCATACAGTGTTTCTCTTGTCTGGTATGAGCTTGAAATGTGCATTTGGGATTGCAACATTAGGGAGTTCATTCTGAAACCCACACCCTCCCTGGTGTGTGTCTGTGTCAACCCATTCTGCCTTCAGCTGGTACTTGAGTATCATTTCCGGTCTCCCATATACACAGAAGCAATGAGTCCTGTTTTGCATTTTTTTTTTTTTAATTAATACCTGTGTGTAGTGGAGGGATGGGTTTCTCCCTTGCTCTCAGATCTGCTTTGAACTCAGGATTTTGAAATGAACAGGGTTGGGTTGCAAGACCTCCCCCATCAGGGTGACTGCTTCTTTGGCTAGGTTGTAAGGCTGATCAGCAGTTTTGATTGACGAGTGCTTCAGCAAGTGAACATAGTTCCATACTTTAAAAATTTGTCAGATATGATATTTCAAATACTTTGTGTATTAAAATAAGAAATTAAAACACGGTATTAGAGTAGTAGTATATTCATTACATGTGGGAGTCCTGCATTTTATAGAAACGTATTTCGTCAAACAGTTCCGGTTAACTGTTACTTGGCTAAAACATAGTTTAGCTGAAATAAGCTG
Organism: Protopterus annectens; assembly: GCF_019279795.1. Lineage (NCBI taxonomy): Eukaryota > Metazoa > Chordata > Ceratodontiformes > Protopteridae > Protopterus > Protopterus annectens. Next base: position 153,683,167 of record NC_056741.1, read on the forward strand.
TAGTTAACTTCTGTCTTATAGCATGCAGCTGTTAATAGAGTTTCACTTTGTTCCTGTTTGTGCAAATGTGGAGTTGGTATATAAAAGTAAAGGGGGTGTGGTTGGAATGAAACCATCCGTTTTACCTTTTAATGCAGATTTGCTTATTTTGTAGTAGATGGTGTATAGTGTATAAAATTAGGCATTGCTTTTATCAGAACTGTATTTGATAGCATTTTTCAGTTGATACTGTTTAAAGGCTTTCTTTGGGACGTTGCTGCACTGTGATGAGAGTTAGAAGTTGTGCATTGACATGATTTGTTGGCATGTTTTGGGAATATGGCCATAAATTTGGCCGTATGATTGCTGGGTGTGAAGTTTGACATGGTGTACAAAAATTACGCATAATTGTTGCATATCACTTTGTCTGTAGATGGGAAGTTTTTAGTTTGTTTTCATTGTTTGGGAAACTTTAGTGGTAACTTTACAAGATGCCATCTTGATGTTCGTCATAGTATTCATTGTTGCAGTCTTCCTTTGTCGACCTGTTGTACTCCTCAGTTCTTGGGAATATCTTGCTTGCCACTAGCCCACAGCTGACCAGTTTTTCAAAGATCTACACTCCACCAATTCTTCAGCTGGCATTGTCCCAAACAAAACATGAACATGTCTATGGTATGAACAGAGCCTCAGCTGTTGATGCCATCTTCAAATTTTTCTTGTCATGTAGTTAGTTTTGCTGTGTGTGCTTTCCTCAGTGAATATAATCTGTTGTTGGGCCGCCTTTCAGGAAGTTTGTTCATTTTCCCATAGGAGTCTTTTTCTTATCTTGCTTTACTGTTTGAATGTTGTTTAGCTGGTGTCTGTCTGAGATTAATTTTGAAGAATGTTATGTGAAAGTAAAATATAGTATAATGTGCGAGAAACAGGCTTTACATAAAGATTTGGACCAGACCATGATGTGGACTCCTAGTCTTCGCTGTATGTCATTAATTGAGAGAGCAATCCAGATAATTAGAAGTCTGTCCAGGAGTCGGCATTCAAAAAAGGGGTGTGAGCCATGGTGACATCCAAGGTTTTTGGTAGCCTTTTTCCAAAGAAAAAGTATTCGGAGAAAAGGAAGAAGCATAAGGTGAGAGAATGTGACTGCTGGACTCTACAATGTCTGGCAACTCTGTATCAGGTGCTTTTGCAGCTCTTGACTTTCTGTGCTGAGGTCTGTAGTGCAACTGCTTCTCGGGCAACCATGGCTTTTGTTTCTGGCATGTCCTTCTGTACTGAATGTACCACAGAGTTCACTTTGACAGATGAATACCCTTCAGAAGGAGAGGCTTGCATCATAATCTTGGAAAGGGAAGGTGGGATTCCCAGGATCTGTGTTCATCAGGAAGATTTTTTTTGAAAGACTTGTACCTTTATGTTCCCTTAACTTGAAGTCACAATAGGTACCTAAGGTTTGTAGCAAGGGAGAAAACATTATCAGTTCACTGCCTTGCCCTATCAGTTCACTGCCTTGCCTTTTGGCTTGTCCATTGCACCCACAGTATTTGCAAAATATCTGTTTCCAGTGATACCCTTTTACAGGGCAAAAAGCATTTAGATTTATCCGTACCCAGAATAATTGTCTGATCCTAGCAGAATCCTCCTAGTGTACCTTAAATGCTCTGAATTTGTCAAGACAGAGAAATTCTCCCTGATTCTCTCTGATTTCTTGATGCATATGTAGACACATCTAAATGCAGTGCCTTCCTTTCCTAGGAGAAACTGGAAATGTTGACGTACCATTTCAATGGATCAGTCCAGAAAGAGAATATTACAGCAGGGAATATTTAAGAAACTCTTAGGAGGCATGGCAGCATGCATTTTGAGGGTCGTCTTGACACACCTGTTCTTGAGGAAACCGCAGTGGTACTTGAAAGTACTAGTTGGAGACCAGGATTACTCTGCTGCCATGCACAAAGAAAGAGATCTCATTGTGAACCCAACAGTCTAACTTCAGCGGTGGCTGTCCCTTTCTGGCCTCCACAGCCTGAAAGTGACCCTTAAAACAGTCTCCTCTGATGTATTATGAAGAGCTTATATGAAGAGGCTTCAAGTATAAGAGACTTTGGAAGACTGGATGAGAAAGGCACACACAGATGTCAAAGAACTGTTGACAGTCATCCTGGCCATAAAAGCCTCTCACCCCATACCATGTAGGAGGAAAACTACCTAGCCTTGACCAGCAGATGGAGTGTACCAGATGTAAAGCCATTTCCGAACATCTGAACAGGTAGCTGAGACAGCATTGCTCAATGCTAGCAACTCCAGGAACATGGAAGGCAAATGCCTTCTCCCTGAATTGGACAGATCAACCTCTATACATTTTTTTCTCCCATACCAGTGATCCCCCTCAGTGTACTAACAAACATAGAGGACGAGAAGGCAAAGATGATTCTCATAGCCCCTTTTTGCCAAAGAGAATACTGGCTCCCTTTTTACTGTATAGTCTGGCAAGAGGAAAACATGACTTGTTGCCTCATGTGGACTTGCTGTTACAGCATAAGGGTTCCCTGCTCCACCCCACACAGAGGCTGACAGCCTTAGATGATTTTGCCCAAACTCCAGGCAGGCATTGTCCTTCTGAGGATGTGTTTAATATCCTAGAGGAGGACAGGAAATCTAGTACAAGAATGGCTCACCGTAAGGGAAAGAGATTCTCCTTGTGCCAGTCTGGGGACTGTGATTCCCCAGAAAGGCTATAGAAGGACATTGTTCCTGGAATTTGTTGGACCTTTACAGATGTGGTTTAGCTAGCCCATCTATGAAAGTGCATGTTTCTGCTTTATCAGTGTGTCTGCCAGTGTACTTCCCCCTTATATTCTAGACCTTCGGTTAAGCATTTCATGAGGGAAGTCGTTCATCCCTGACATTCTGAAAAAGCAGACTACCACATAATGGGATTCATCTTTGCAGTAAAAAATTATCTTGCCCTCTTTTTGATCCGTCATGCTCACTTCCTGTTCAGTTCCTTCTGAAAACACCTATTGCCTGACTTTCTGGATGTCTGTCATAAACACTCCTGTGACTATCTGTTTGCAGGAATTGTCACATATGCAGTGTCTGTATTTGATGGTGAAGCATTCATTCTGGAAAAATGTCTACTATTTCTTCTCGGCAATGTCACGTTATTAGTAGAAATAGTGGATGATCTGGGTTCATACTGCTTTTAGATCACTTTTGGCTGCTTGTCCGCAGAATCTTGCTGTATCCTATCTGATGTTCTTCATGTTTCACTGTTGCAGTCATTACTTTTGGGTTATCCTGCTGGCAGGTTGCCCACAGCTTGCCTGAATTCCAAAGTCTTGGTCCGGCATCGGTTGCTGTCGCCTCTTCCCTGACGTCAGGGCATCAGGGGTATAAAAGATGCAGCCGACGCCATTTTCTTCAGTCTTTCTTGCCGCACGGTGCCCGAAGCAGAAGCAGTTCGCAAGTGCCGGTCGGCCGACTCCTGAGATTTTCGTGTTCGAATTTCAGATCCGAAGTCTTCATTAAAAGCTAAGTACCCTGTTGGGGAAACTTTTTTCTTGCTCCAGACCGATGTCAGAAAAAGTTAATATTTGTATTTCTTGTGGAAAGCAAATACCTCATAAGGACTTTCATTCTTACTGTATTCCTTGCCTAGGCCCTGACCACAACGTTGCTAGTTGTCTGTTTTGTGCTAGATTTAACCAATGTACTATTAAGCGTCGGAACGATTTTGCTTTTCGTTATTTTGGCCAAAGATTTAATTATACAATGTCGTCGGATAGTTATCCGACTACCGGAGTTCACAAGAAACGCAAAGAAAAAGACAGGCAACCGAGGTCCAAAACCGATGACGAGGCTTCTTCTAAGCCAGTCGCCGGTTCTCAGTGAGGCGCATTCGCAGCCCCTGACGTCCGCTACTTTAGAGCTGCAGGCTGCTACCGACTCCCACGTGTAGCCGACTAGGCCACTGGAAACTCAAGGTATTGGACTGTTGGAGACTATCCCCTCAGATGGGTCTGGAGCCGCTGAGCAGGCATTGGCTTCTGAGGGTGTATTCAGACCTACGCAATTATACATTACAACGACTTCAGCTTCAAAGGCAAAGACTAAAGCACCTTTAAAGACAAAGAAACCAGTACAACAACCTCATGGACAGGCCTCCATGCCCAAAAAACAAATGCTCAAAATGGCCAAAGACTTAATTACTTTGATCAGGGGTACCCATCCCCCTCTTGATAAGAGGCCTAGGCAAGAGACAGACTATGAATCTTCAGGTCAGGTTTCCATTTCATCAGATTCCTCTTCTGATCAGGAATACTCCCTTCCTTCCTATGAGGATTCTGATGCTGAAGAATCTATCCCTTCAGCCTGTCCTCCTGAGGACCACTCTTTTTGGGGAAACCTTGCATACCATGAGGGAGCATTTAAACTGGGAGAACCAAGATTTTTCAGAATCTAAGAAAAGGCTCAGAGACGTCCACTTACTACCACAACACAGGCCCCTAGCTATTCCACCTGTGTTAGACATTGTAGATGTGTTTTCAGAGTCTAGTCTAGTTACCTCCAGCTCCTGTTAAGCCGGACAGATACTACAGGGTTCCTGATTCTCATAAATTCCTTTTCAAAAACCCTGCTGCAGACCCAGAAACTATCTCTCAGGGTCCAAAAGGGGTCAAGGCTTCCACTGCAAAGAACCCTACCCCCTCTGACAGAGATTCTAGGGCTCTGGACAGATGGGGAAAAAAGATTTACACTTCTGCTACCTTGGCTATAAGGGCCTTAAATTGCCAGTTTCATATGCTCAAATATCAGCAATATATCATGTCACTGCTTAAACAGAAAATGTTGATAAACTCTGAATGTGCAGAAAACAAAGAAATGCAGGATTTATTGCATGCAGCTGAACAAGTTGGAAAACATACTTTGCAATGTGGTTTTGATTCTCTGGAGGCCTCCTGCAGGGCCGCTGTTACGGGTACTGTCATTAGGAGGCATGCTTGGTTAAAGGAACAAAATCTGCCTGATCATTTCAAAGCAAAATTATTAGATGCTCCATTACAGCATGATACCTTGTTAAGGCAGAAGAGGTGTTAAAGAAAATGGAGGACAATGCTAAATCTATGCAAACGGTCAATGATTTCTTACAGGTACAGCCTCCAAGATTTAGCAGACACTGGCCTACAAAGAATTGGTCCTTTCCTGTGTCAGACAGGCCACAAAGGGGCAGATCCAGACACCCTAGAGGCAGATCCCAGCCCCAAGGTTCATACAGGGCTAAACAGTGGGGTGCTTCTACCTCCAAAAGTGGAGAAGACAAATCACAGCCATATAGGAAACAGTCCCAATGACTCCCCCCGCCTGCGCCAAGCACTTATCTTCTGGCAGCACCTTTAGGGGGAAAACTAGCACTTTTTTCTCAAAATTGGCACATTATAACCCAGGACAAATGGGTCCTAGACATAGTGCCACAAGGCTACCAGTTTCACTTCCATGCCCTGCCAAGGGCAAACAGTTGGCCAGACCTGCCAAAAAATCAATGGGCAGAGGCACAAAAACAAGTCTCATCCCTCATGGACATGGGGGCAATTCAACAAGTACCAGAGCAAGAGCAGGGACAAGGATTTTACTCAAGACTTTTCTTGGTCCCAAGAAAGGACAAGACCTGGAGACCAATACTGGACCTATCTATTCTAAACACATACCTGGATATACAAAAATTCAAAATGCTGACTTTACAGCAGCTTCTGCCCATATTGGGCAAGAAGGCTTGCCTTGTGACATCAGACCTAAAAGAGGCATACCTGCATGTCCCAATCAGACAAACATGCAGAAGATACCTCAGATTCAAGGCTGGCGTAATGTATTACCAATTCTCTGCACTGCCGTTTGGCTTATCTACTGCGCTCTGGGTCTTTACAAAGTTCCTGGCACCAGTAATTGCATTCTGCAGACAGAGGAATACAAATATATCCTTACTTGGACGACTGCCTCGTTCAAGCAGAGAACAAGGACATTCTACTAATAGCATCTGGCGTTTGTAAAGAGACTTTTAACATGCCAAGAGTACACAGTCAACGAAAAGAAATCAAAACTAGTACCCTGTCAAGAGATAATATTCCTGGGTGCAAGCTGAAATACAACTGCCCAGATGGCTTATCTCACGCCAGACAAACAAAGACAACTGACTAAGAAACGAAAACCAAGTGTAGCAGCAACCGAAACGTTTAATAAGAATCCAAGAAAAGTCTTTTAAAGCGCTTTTTCGTCAGTGTAGGTACCTGACTTCTTCAGAACAACATACAATGGGTTACAACAAACCATTTGACAAAATACATAAAGCAAGCCTGTTTTTACGTAAACGCTGAACCAACTACTTGCATATTTAAAGCAACATACTCACTTATAAGTTAAACCTCTTATTGTAATAAAAAAGAGAACTGAATATAAAAAAGAAAGAGCTGAATATAAAAAATGTATGTAAAAAATGTATATAAAAAAGTTATACTTTAAAAACAACATAACAAAGGTATAAAACAATACTAATGAAATCCTGGCTAAAAAGTCTCATCTGTTTAAACTTTTCAGTTTCAACAAACTAGATATTGAACACATATCATTGATGCCTGGATGACTATAAGCATTAACCCTAATCTGCCACATCAATTCAGCTTCTTCAAGCTTCAAAGGTCGTGGCCCCCCTCTGCTATCGCAAATAACTTGATCAATAGCCAAAAACTTGAAGGCATGATTATGAAACACTGAGATGTGTTTAGCTAGGGCATTGTCTAATTTAAGCTTTTTAATAGCATATGTGTGTTCATAAATGCGGTCCCTGAGTCTTCTTTCGGTTTTACCTATGTAGAACGCAGGACACACAGTGCACCTAGCCAGATAAATAACAAAGGAAGAATTACAATTCAACTTGTGTCTTAATTTATATAGACACCCATTTAAACTAAATTGGGATACCTCTTCTACATACTTGCAGTAGTTACAGTTTTGACACTTCCACATGCCAGCATTAAAAACAGGTGAGGACAAATTACTCTCCAAAATCATTTTAATGTTCCTCCCCTTCTTAAAGACTACCTTAGGTCTAGCACCCAATTTGTCGAAAACATTTGGGTATAGTTTTAAGAGTTCCCAATTTTTATTTATAGTGTCAATACAAACCTTACTACCTATACTAAAAGTTGTTATAAACATAGGAGTAGTAACATCATCCTTAACTTGTTGGTGAGAGTGCTCACTCACTAGTGTATTATCAGTGATAGAATTGGATACACAATACACAGGACTGGCAACCCCAATCTCAGTCACTGGAAGAAGTGGTTTGTAAAATAGTTGATCTCTTTTATGCGTTATTTCTTTAATTAAATTGTCCAAAAGACAATCAGGATAACCACGCTGTAAAAACATGTTTTTAAGCACTACACATTCTTCACTGAAATCGTCATCTAGACTTACCATTCTAGAGGCTCTAACTAATTGGCCCTTTACAACCGACCTCTTTTGGAAAAAAGGATGGCAACTACTAAAATGGAGGAAAGTATTAGAATAAGTCTTCTTTCGGTAAATCTTTGCTGTATAGCAATTGTACTCAACATTTTTACTTAGCAAGACGTCCAAGTACGATATACTATCAGACGAAAAAGTGTGAGTAAACTCTAAGAAGTCTGTAGTATTATTAAAATACTGCAAGACAAGTTTGCTTGTCACCTCATTGACATCAATCAACATGAAGATGTCATCAAGAAACCTAGTGTAGTAAATGACCTTGTCACGGTATTGATTTTGGTCAGAGAATACAAATTCAGATTCCCAGTGGGCCATAACCAAATTGGCTATGCTTCCACCACAGGGAGAACCCATCGCTACTCCCACCTTCTGTAAGTAAAACTCACTGTAGGCCATGAAAAAGTTGTAAGAAAGCACAAGGTCACTAAGCACAGTTACAAGATAGATTTCTCTATCAGGAGCGTCATGTTTCTTTAACGCCAAACCCACCCATTCAAGTGCAACATTGTGAGGTATACTACTATACAGGTCTTTCACGTCAATAGTTAAAAAATTACTCTGTGCATTGTATTCGACTGATCTGATATTCTCTAGGAATGACCAAGAGTCTTTACAAATGTGGTCCTCTTTGAGTACATACTTCTGGAGTATGCTATCAACAATCTTAGCACAGGAATAAGTGGGTGAACCTCTACTATCAACCAACAGTCTGAGTGGGGGGTTGTCAACACTCTTGTGTATTTTGGGAATCCCAAAAATACACGGGAATCTAGGGAAAGAAGTAGTCAAATATCCGTATACTTTTTGATCAATTCTGTTGTCAATGAAAAGTTCTTCTATGCAGTCTTTTATTATCATATAAGCCCTATTGACTTCAGATCTTGAACTGTGTTCGTATGTATCAGAATTTAAAACCTCATTTAGTCGTGCTTGGTAGTCAGATGTACTAAAGACCACCAAGCCACCACCTTTATCAGGTTTACAGAACCTAAGGTTCTGAGATTTAAAAAACTGTAGATATTCCTCCTCTGTTTTCGTTAAATTAAATGAGGTTTTGTGGAAAGTGTTGTTAGAATCCAGATGCCTAATATCTAACTCACAGCATTTCTCAAATAATTCTAAAGCTGGATGCAGTGGAGGATTATAAGAACTGGATACATACAACTGGCCATAATCAATGGGTGTAGGATTATTACCCATTAGCAACGAAAAGTTCAATTTCCTAGTAAGGATTTTGATGTCTAAAATAGTATTAACAACATTCAGACACTTAGTAGGAACAAAAGTTAAACCTTTAGACAACAGTTCAACCATACCAGTGTCAAATTTAGTAGTGCTAAAATTATAAACTTGAAAGTCTCCTGATCTATTGCTGACAACCTCAACATGTGTTGATGTTAAGCTGAAATCAGCATGACTTGTATCAGGTATGTCAAGTTGTGATGTGTTGACACACTCACCCACATCAACAGAGGGCATAATAGTTCCAACCTCGACCGGAATAGGTGCAACGATACAAGGAGGTGATTGTGAATCATGATCTGATGTTTGTTGGTCCTCGTCGTTGGCAATTGTTGGAAATTCCTGGTTTTTGGTCTTGCTCCCGTGAAGGGGCGCTGCTGAAAATTTGAATAATAATTGGAGTTGTGATTAGAAAAATCCCGGTTAGAATGGCCACTTCTCAGTCTCTCACTCCAAGGTGTACCAATAGGTGCACCAACTCCCGAGTTGCTGCCTAGTGAGTCACCAGTGGCGTCATTATCAAAATTACACCTAGGCATACCAACATTGTTAGAAGGGTGGTCCTGAGAAGGAGGACTGAGTTGCCCAACCCTGGTAACCAAACGGGCATTAGAAACAGGAATAACCTTCTTCCATGTCTGACCTAGTGGTGGGTTTGAATACGCTAGACCCTGCTTGTAAGCATCACAATCCCTTGATATTTTCTTTACCTTGTGAGACTGCAACTTAATCATATGGTTATCAATGCTTACAAAGATACGGTCGTATTCAAACTTATATCTGTTGAACTCATAATCATTGACAATAGATTTATCCAAGTCAATGATATGTTGAGAAAGATCTTCTATCCAAACATTGTAGTGTTTCACTATTAAGGCTATTAATTCCAAGCCATGACGATCAAAAAGATTTATCAGGTCTGCATGAAACACAGAACCGGCCTCAAGGCCAGTTGGATACGAAGAACGCCTAAGGCCTTTAGGTACTATCTTTAATGAAAGGCATTCAGTAAAATAGGCAACTTCCAGTTGTAATTTTTTAAGTTTCAGTAAACATACATCAAAAGATTTAAGTTTAGAGGAAATAGTGTTTACTACCTCATCAGAACTGTTAATGGCATCAGATACCATGCCATTATTAATTACACCTTGCACAGGTATTCTAGAAAAGGTGTAATAGTTATTGATCCAACTAGGTACATTCATATTGTTAATTTTACCTACTTGCGCAGAGTCAGAATGTGCAGGTGGAAGAGATGGTGCCTTGTTTGTGTTGGTAAAATCCAAATTTGGATCGGTAACTGTCAGAAGCGTACTTCCCATAGGCTTTTCCCTTCCATCAGTCGGGAAAGGATGGTTGCGTGTTTGCCCTACATTAGGTTTAATGACAGTAGTACCATTAAACTCCGTTGGATTCCCCAAAGGCACGTGAAGCTTCAGGCTGTTCGAATCAGCCTGCCCCTGTGTACCAGAGATACTTTCGGGTTCAAACACGGTAACGTCATTATTCATGAAAGCAGGAAGCTGAAGAGAATCCGTTGATGCCTTGTTGGCGATAGTAGGGCCATGTTCGACAAATTCAGTAAGCTCCATGCCTCTAATGTTTTTATGCTGCCCTTTAATTAAATTGACAGCTGATAAGTAGACTTCGCGAAATTCGCGGTGTTCAGCGTCGATTTTATCTAATCTAGAAAACAAGCTTTCAAGCTTACTTTGAATCAAGTCATAGCCACTGCCCACGACCGGATTATCTGATATATCCAATAAGTCCACGGCAGAAGTACTGGATTTAAAAATTGCGGGTGTTTCCTGTGGTACAAAGGAGTCGGAATCACTGCTCACACGCGTTGCCATGAATAACCACAAACCAGGTAAGGCTAACAAACTAAGAAACGAAAACCAAGTGTAGCAGCAACCGAAACGTTTAATAAGAATCCAAGAAAAGTCTTTTGTGTAGGTACCTGACTTCTTCAGAACAACATACAATGGGTTACAACAAACCATTTGACAAAAAAGACAACTGACTACCTATTTCAAAATGTTGGCAACAAAGGCCCAGTTATCTGCAAGAAAAATTCTGCAGGCTTTGGGCTTCATGGCATCCTGCATCCTACTAATTCCATATGCAAGACTGCATATGAGGAAACTTCAATGGTACCTAAAAAGTGTTTGGACTCAACATTGCCACAGCCTGGAAACAATAATTACCCTCATTCCCTGCCTGCAACAGGAGTTTGGATGGTGAGCGAAGGCTTGTCACCAGAACAAGGGACAGCCATTCACCTTACCCCCAGCCAGGCAAATATTAACAACGGATGCATCAGATTATGCCTGGGGTGCCCACATGGCAGGAAAATGTATTCAAGGCACATGGTCCTCAAACCAAATGCATCTACATATCAATCAAAAAGAGATGCTAGCTGTTCAGAATGCCCTGACAGCCTTCAAGGACCTACTTAATCTGGGACAACTACTGATAAAGACAGACAACACCACGGTCATGTGGTATATAAACAAGCAGGGGGGCACACATTCTTACCCCCTTTGCAGACTAACCATGACTTTGTGGGACACAGCATTGACTTACCAAGTACATCTGCAGGCACAATTCCTGCCAGGAAAGGAAAACACTCTGGCAGACGAACTAAGCAGAAACCTCATGGATCCCCACGAGTGGAAGTTGGATCCACAAGTCTTCAGCATGATAACAAGGAAATGGGGATGCTCGGATATAGATCTATTTGCCTCTCCTCACAACTACCAACTAAAAAGATTCTGCACAAGGACTTATCACAGACGAGCATGGAAAGTGGACGCCGTATCTTTCAGCTGGAAAAACCTAGCAGTATATGCCTTTCCTCCACTGCCTCTCCTCCCCAAGGTACTCTTAATGGTCAGACAAGAGAAGCCAAAGATGATACTGGTTGCCCCAGACTGGCCCCGCCAGTACTGGTATCCAGTCCTAAGGAACTTGTCTCGATGCCCAGCTTGGACCTTACCTGAAATACCTCATCTACAGTCCCAACAAAACAATCCGATCTTGCACAGCCAACTCAGGACCTTAAACCTGGCAGCATGGCAGATAATGTAGTCATGCAAAACACACCTCTCACTAAAGCTGTGATGGATGTCATTTTGGAAGCCAGAAGACCTAGTACTAGAAAATCTTACGCTGGAAAATGGAAGAGATTCTGTGCTTGGAACCAGGCACAAGAAATTGACACAGCTGTACCAAATATCCCTCAGATTTTGCAATACTTAACTGAGATTCTGGACAAAGGCCTTTCATTTTCATCCATTAAAATTCATGCCTCTGCCATTTTGGCTCATTATAATACAGAGCCATCAATCTTTTCTCATCCTTTAAGGCAGTACCTCAGAGGAGCAAAAAACGTAAGGCCTCCAAGGAGATCACCAATACCTGCATGGGACCTCAACTATGTCTTGGAAAAACTCACTCTGCCTCCTTTTGACCCAGCCGCTACTGCTGATATAAAGTTTTCATCTTGGAAAACAGCTCTGCTCCTAGCAATAACTTTGCAAGACGAGTTTCAGAGCTACAGGCACTCATGGCTGTGGAACCTTTTATCATTTTTTATCCAGACAGGGTTTCTCTGAGGACAAACCCGACATTTATGCCTAAGGTGGTGTCCAGTGTGGCTCTTAACCAAACTATTCATCTGCCAACTTTTTATCCAAATCCACAGAACAAGGGGGAGAGAATTCTGCATTCTTTGGACATACACAGACCGCTTTGATTCTACTTGGACAGAACCAAAATTTTCAGAAAGACAGAGCAATTACTAGTGGCATATGCTGCAGGATCACAAGGAAAGGCTATCTCAAAGCAGACTATTTCAAAGTGGATAGGCCACTGCATCCATTTTTGCTATTCACAACATGGCAAGTCAGTGCCTAAGGGCATTAGGCCACATTCAACCAGAGCAGCAGCCACTTCAGCAGCCTTCCTCAGGGGAGTACCAACCAAAGGCATTTTAGAGGCTGCTACCTGGAGTTCAGTGCACACCTTTACAAAGCACTATCATCTGCCACTCTACTCTACTCTAAATCCAGGGCAGGCTTTGCCACTGCAGTTCTGCAGGGCCTCATAGCCGCTCCTAATGCTCTTTAGCTCCAGCCTCCCAACCATAGCTTTGGGACTCTACCCAAAAGTAATGACTGCAACAGTGAAACACGAAGAACATAGTACAGTTGTGAACACTTACCATAAATGTAGATGTTCGAGTGTATTCACTGTTGCAGTCCAGGTTACCCACCCGCCATCCCCCTTATTTTTGCTGGAACATATCTTTACTTCTCTAATCTATACAACTTATGTGGTGTATTTGCTTGTAGATGAAGGTAAAATATTTTTTGGTGCATGTATGTTCTGTTTATATATTTTTAGCGTACCCTTTTGGGGGCACCTGACATCTGGGGCAAGAAAAACTGAAGAAAATGGCATCTGCTGCATCTTTTATAGCCCTGACGTCAGGGAAGAGGTGACAGCAACCGACACCGGACCAAGACTTTGGAATTCAGGCTGGCTGAGGGCAACCTGCCAGCAGGATAACCCAAAAGTAATGACTGCAACAGTGAATACACTCTAACATCTACATTTATGGTAAGTGTACACAACTGTACTTTTCTCATTTTAAAAGAAGACATGCTTCTTAGCTGTCTGATCACTTCATAGTCTTGTTTTATTTTAAACTGAACTTGACCAGTTCTACTGTGCAACTCACATTTTCCAGAAGACTTTCACCAGAGTTTTGACTGCTTTTGGCTAGGTTTCCTTCATGTAGGTAAATGCCGCTGACTTTTTCACAAAATGTCCAGGCAGTGTTGCTGGCAGGGTTGCCTAGCAAGCATCCTTGAACTGAGTTGCTGTAGTAACGCATAAAAGTAGCATCTCCATTGTGCCTTTTAATCAAAAAGTAATGGCATGTTGTATGCCAAAACTTAAAAAGAAATATTGCTTTTATGCAGCAGTAAATATTCTTTGTAGGCCTGAAGTCAGTTAATATTTGTGTAGTGTTTATATTTGCTACTTATAAGAAAATGTAGGCTACACTTATGTGTTCACCTGACTGTTTTGCAAATGTTGTGGTTTGTGAGTTTTGTGTATGCTTTATGTCCCGAGTTTGCCTCTATATTCAGATGACATTCTCTTTCTCTTCTGCTTCAAGGTATTTTTAGCGAATTTCAGGACAAGACACCACTGGAATGGTCAGCCGTATATAGAAGATTAAATGACCTAATACTATTTAGGGGAAGCAGATGGCAGAATCTGAAATGTGTGTGCTTGTCAGAATAAATAGTTTGCTGTAACGTTTGATATCTGTCACATTTCTTGAGAAAAGAACATCGATTTTTGTTTTTTGTTCAGACATTTTAATGATAAAATTCAGATGTATGAGTTTGTCAACTTGAAAAAGGTGAAATGAACATGTTTTTGAACTTAATGGCAAAACACAAAGTACTCCATTTTAATTCAGCTGGTTCCAACCCTTCAGTTGCTGACATATACTAGCAGCAGTGATATTGATTCAGATACTGTTATTGCTCTGGACTTTGTAGGTGCCACCTGTTCCAAAATTCAGATTTCTAACAGCAGGCCCCTGCGCCCCTCTGTATATAGTAACCCCAGTGCGGTTGTTCTTGCGCTGCTTCCACCAACATTGCCATTTTAATGCTCAGGCCCACCATTATAGCGCATTTAAGCCCATTAAAGTCGTTTTTCTTGAAACCCAGACTCCACAGAGATTCTTTATTTCCCTGTCCTTCCCTTTGCTGAATTTGAGTCTTCTCTGAAAAAGAACAAGACAGCTGTAGTGAATTCAAACATGTAGAATCACAGTCTGACCCTCTAGCAGTGAACCTCACAAGGAAGAAGGGATCAGCCAACTCTCTTTCCCAGGAAGACCCTAGATTTGTGGAGTTTGAGAGCTGGTGTAGCAGAAGAGAGGTGGATTTCTGAACCTATCCCATATCCCCACAGTAAGTTACATCCAACACAGTGTTTTATGTGATAGTGTTATTGCATGATCCTGCTGTTGGTGCACAGCTCAAATGATGCCACAAAAACTGCCTTGGCAGACCCTGCTATAGTTGACCCTGTATTGAAGAATGCTATTAAAGATTTCCAGCCCCACTCCAAGAAATACTTGGTTTGAGCCACATCCCACAAGCCAGTTGCCACAGACTCTGCTGTAACCCTTCACAAGGCTCCTGAGATCCTTGCAAAGCTGTCGTTGTGCTAAACCATCACCTTTCATTTATTTTTTTCTAGTGAGGAAGGCTGCAATGTTGATTGGTTCTTTTGCTGTCCCAGTTTGAGATTGTCGTTTGTTTGCTGTTGTTTGTTTCCCTAGCACATCGTGTTGACAAAATGTTATATTCAGAGAAACAGTTAAGAAAATTAAGTTCATTACTGTTTTTTTCCCTTTCAGAAAAACTTCCATTTCATAGGAGAAGAGCGGGGAAAAGAGAAGAACTGCTTCTATTTGTTTGAAATGGATAGCAGCATAGCCTGCCCAAAAGTGGACAGTCACCTCAGCCTAGGCTCAATTCTGCTTATTGTGTAAGTAAAACGGGTTAATGAATTCTCAAGGTCTTTAAAAAAAAAAGAAAAAAAAGAAAGAAAAAAACACCCATTGGTCATCATTTTACTGCAGTAAACTATTAAGCATGCTGATATTCCATCTCATTTTTATTTTATTTTAATTTTTTAAGCATTTGTTTACTGTGAAAGTCTAGGAAGAAAGCATACACCTTTTTAGTATTATAATAAGGTAAATGAAGTTAATGTATATATGTGTTATTAAAAAGGACACTATGACTATGAGAAATGTTAGTGCTAGTTATATACAAGTTTAAAGAGTCTGTTTGACTTGGTTGTGTGTATGTCCAGAGTTTGAACGTATGTTATGTTTGTGGAAAAGAGGTGTTTGTGTATGGCATTTTAAGATGGGCACCATTAGCTTACTGCTGCAGTTAGCCTAAGCTTTTTGGGTTATATCCTGTCAAGAATATGATCACGACCAGCTTTCAAAACTTGGTTGCTTGCCACATGCCCTAACATCTGTGGGACTTCAGAGCTTTCATGCTTCCATAGTGTTCTCAACGCAGGCTTTGTGGAACTGATGTTGGCTAGCGATCCTTCAGTGTTGGGCAGATAAAGTACCCTGCTAGGGAAACCTACCATATTTTTATTTTTTGTGGAATAACTGCTTTTCTTTAAATTATTTTTATGCTAGAAAAATTACCTTGTATGGACTTTCTTAACTTTTGAGGCGTTTTCTAACTTTTAAATGCTTGTGTGATAACTGTAAAATTGTTTTTTTCATATAAACAGTGTGTGTGTATGTATTTTATATATATATATATATATATATATATATATATATATATATATATTTATATTTGTATATATCTATATGTGTGTGTGTTTGTGTGTATAGGTTCATAGGTTCATACTAGGCTATCTGCCCTAGGGCATTTATAAGCCTAGCCAGAGTGTGTTTGGCTTTCGCCACCCATTTTAAATTAATTTTGCTATGCCCTTTTTCGAGGTTAGTATACTGTGCCTCTGTCTAACAGTGACACAGAAGTGATACCCGGGGTAAACCTACTATCTCCCATCCACTCATCAAGATTCCTCTTGAAGAGAGTCAATGAGGGACTCTGCCTAACCTGGACTGGGATTTTATTCCAGAATGAAGGGAGCCTCTGGGTTATGAATCTGTCCCTCCAGCATGTCCTATTTATTTCAGTGCTGAGGTTCAAGTTTCTCGAGCGCGTAGCTCGATGGGATTTGGATTTTCTGAGGTGCAGCATGTCCATTAATTCCGGGTTGGACATGGCTTTATACGTCAGGCACAGATCGCCTCTGAGCAGGCGGTATGCCACTGAATAGAGCTGGAGTTTCTTTAACCGGGCAGTATATGGCATCTGTTTGAGCCCTTTGATCCTCTTGGTGAGGTACTTTTGGGGTCTTTCCAGTTGTTGCAGGTGTCTGGTAAGGTACATCCCAAAAGGGGCATTGTACTCAATTATGGGCCTGACGAGGGATGAGTAAAGAGGCACGATGACCTCCCCTGATCTAGATGTGAATCCCTTCATGATTAGGTGGGCTATATAAAATGTTTTTCTAACCACTTTGGCCACTTGGTTGTCAAATGAGAGATTGCTATCAACTTGGGTCCCCAGGTCCCTAATTACTTCTTCCGTACTTAATGGATTACCACCTATGTGTAATTTGTGGGCACTTTATTTTTGCCAAAGGGGATGACTATACACTTTTTGGCGTTTAGCTTGAGGCCATGGCTCTGGCACCAGTTATCTGATTCTGTGAGGCCCTTTTGTAGGATGCTTGTGTCGGCTGGAGAGTCTATTATGGCACCCAGTTTGTAGTCATCTGCGAACTTGGTCAGCCATAGTCCTTCCGTGTTAGCCTGTACCTCCGAGAAATATATACCGAACAAGAGAGGTCCCAGGACTGAGCCTTGTATGACGCCACTTGTAACTGGTTTGGAGTCTGACATGGCTCCAGCAATTCTAACCATGTGGGTTCTGTCCTTGAGCCAGTTTGCAACCCGTCTAGTGACATAGGGGTTTATATTTAAGCTGGTGAGCTTATCTATAATGCCCGAGTGGGGTATTGTATCGAAGGCTTTTGCAAGTTCCAGATAGGCTGTGTGGACCACCTTCCCTTCGTCAATGGCCTTGGTGACTGTTTCAAAGAAATCGACCAGGTTTAAGAGGCAGGATCTGCCCTTAACAAAGCCGAACTGGGTAGGATCCAGTGTCTGTAGGTCCCCAATATCTTTATTTATAAGGTCCATGATGATCCTTTCCATAGCTTTGCAGACCAAGCTAGTCAAGCTTATGGGGCGATAGTTTCCAGGATCCGTTGAGGCACCACCTTTGTGTAGAGGGACCACTGTTGCTGTATGCCACTCTTTGGGTACATATCCTGTAGTAAGGCTGAGATTGAACAGTAGTTTTATGTTTGGGTTTAGTTCTTGGAGTTCATGTAGGACGCAGCCCGTCTGTTCCCATTGATGCTGTGTTTTTTTGCTTTGGAGAGGGCGGCTCTTACCTGAGCATCTGAGATGTCAGGGGGGCAGCACTCTGCTGGGATAGATATTTGCCCTTTTGGTGGAGAAGGGGGGGGGGGAGTTTGTGCTGAACCTGTCAGCTAGGATGTTGGCAATGTCTGTGGGCTCGGTGTATTTTTTGTCATTTTGGACTAATTCTGAGCATATCTGGGAATTCCCACCCAGGTTCCTAACATAACTAAAGAAAGCCTTGTGATTATCCTTAGTGTCCTGTGCAATTTTTCTCTCGAAGCTGGCCTTAGACGATTTTATAAGTGCCCGTAGTTTTTTGCTAATACTGATCAGAGATGCCTTCCCTTTTTGGGATTTTGCTGTATCATGTAGTAGCTTCCTCCTTCTATTGTATAGTTTGTTTATGGCTGGGGTCCACCAGACAGGACGCCTAACTTTGGAGGATTGGGTCTTGGTTTTATTTGGGATTGCATGATCCATGCATTCCTGAAGGTGTTCATAGAATGCGTTTATAAAGGATTCTGCGGTCTTGGCTGTATTTTCCACAGGCCCGGGGGCTTTGAAGGATTCCACCTCGGTTTTGAGGAGTGTGAAATTTGCTTTAGAGAAGTTTTTCAGTGTGGTTTTCTGGGCAGGGGCTGGGGTCGGAATGTGAATATCTAGTGAGATTAGTTTATGGTCTGATCTTACCAGTGAGGGATACACTTCTGGTCTGGAGCATAGAGTCCCCATGTTGGTGATGATCAGGTCCAGTATGTTTTCCCCTCTTGTGGGAGTGGCAACAAGTTGTTCCATAGCATTTGAGTTTTTAAATTCTAGGAACCTTTGGGCTAGAGTGTTGGAGCTAGAGTAATGCTCCCATAGAGTAATGCTCCCAGTCTATGTTAGGGTAGTTGAAGTCGCCCAATATAATGCTGTTTGGAGAGACCTTCATATTTTCCAGTGTTCTCAGGAAGGCAGAGTAGGGTTCCTGGGTTTGGGAGGGTGGTCTGTAGCAGGCTATAAACTGGAAGGCAGTTTTACCCACTGTTAGTTGCACATGGATAGTCTCTGATGCCACCAACCTGGAGGTGTGGGTATCTTTGACAAATATTGATACTCCCTCTCCTTTTGTGGTTCGGTCCAAGTTTTGGGGCCGAAAAACATGGTATGAGGTATAACCTGGTAGTGCTGGGGTGCTCTCTGGAGCCTTCAACCAGGTTTCTGTTACTGCACAGATATCTATGTTCTCCATGCTAAGGAGAGTTTCGAGTGCGTGCATCTTGAGGTTTAGACTTCTGGCGTTGAGTAGCATAACTCTTAGTTTCTTATCCCTTGTGATACCTATGGAGGTGGGTTTGTCTTTTGAGCCTTGCCTAAAAAAGGCACTATGGGGGTGGCAAGAGCCTTTGCCAATATCTGAAAGCCCAGGGGTGACAGGTGCAAGCTGTCCCTAGCGAAGCATCGTGGCTTGTCGAGCATGTCATCCCAGGCAGACAGGCATTGGATCCCCTTTGAATGACACCAATACTTAAGCCAATTGTTGAAATTGATCATCTTGTCTTCATATTGTGGCATCATTCTTGGTGAGGGTAAGATGCTAGTCAAGGTCAAGATCATACCGGCGTGGGCTACATGCTCAGAGAGCTCCTGTATGTCTCTTTTCATGTAGTCCAGGGAGGTACGTCTCAGGTCATTCACACCAGCATGGACAATGACTGAGTCATATTTGTACTTGCCTTGGAGTGACCTGAGTGCTTGTGTTGTGTGGCGGCTCCTAGCGCCTGACAGGCAGCTCACTGTGACCTTCTCTTTGTTCAGCCTGGTGAGCGGGACGTCAGTTTGCCTGACGATAGAGTCACCTATTATAAGTGTATCAGGTGTGTTTAGCCTTAAGGGCTGTGGCTGTTCGGAACACTGGCTTTGTGAGCTGTGTGTTGCACGTGTTTTGTTTTGGGGTAGCGGTTGCTTGGGTGTCTGCTTTGGAGGTCTCTGCTGCTTAGGCAGATTTTTATTTAGATCCTCCGAGTATGTGTTTGTGTTTGGTTTGCTGTCGTGGTAGGTCTATGTGAGGCTGGAATTGTAGTGAGTGTGGTGTCCTTCTCCTCCTGATTGGTTACGCCAGTACTCAGTTGAGAGAGCTTAGCCTCCATTTTGGCTATATGGTTGCATCTCTCACATGTGTTGGAATTTGTTGGGAGGAGGAGAGGGTTGTCTGTGTACATGAAGCAGTTGTAACATTGCCTCAAGATTCCCAGATTCACCAGCTGGACCGGAGAGGAGATTGACAAC
Organism: Protopterus annectens; assembly: GCF_019279795.1. Lineage (NCBI taxonomy): Eukaryota > Metazoa > Chordata > Ceratodontiformes > Protopteridae > Protopterus > Protopterus annectens. The sequence continues at coordinate 153,703,259 of NC_056741.1, forward strand.
TGACCTTTGGAATAGTATTGGGAATTCCTTTATAATTTAATATATATGCACGTATATATATATATATATATATATATATATATATATATATATATATATATATATATATATATATGTATGTATATATATATATATATATATGTATATATATATATATATGTATGTATGTATGTATATATATATATGTATGTATGTATGTATATATATATATATGTATGTATGTATGTATATATATATGTATGTATGTATATATATATATATATGTATGTATGTATATATATATATATATATATATATATATGTATGTATATATATATATATATATATATGTATGTATATATATATATATATGTATGTATATATATATATGTATGTATGTATATATATATATATATATGTATATATATATATATATATATATATATATATGTATATATATATATATGTATGTATGTATATATATATATATATATATATATATATATACGTATGTATATATATATATATATATATATATATATATATATGTATGTATATATATATATATATATATATATATATATATATATATATATATGGGTTTACCTTCAGTGACCGTGTTTACACTTTACTGAACCTGATTTTGCCAAGACCAAAATAATGTAAAACCAGATGTTCTTCATATTTCACTGTTGCAGTCATCACATTTTGATTATTTGCTTGCAGTAGCCCTCAGTCGGTCTGATTATCAAAGTCTTGGGTCCTGCATTAGTTACTGTCTCATCTTCCATGACGTCAGGTAGTCAGGGGTATAAAGCATGCAGCCGATGCCATTACATCAGATGTAATGTGATCCTATCTTGCCTACATTCTCTACAGATGGGTTCGGAGCCGATCCTCTGCTCTGACTCGGCCGCTATACAATAGAACGCAGTCTCTTATTGGCTGAGTTACCTCATATCCCAGGATGCACCACTACCACTTCCCCAGATCTCGTTTGCCGCTTTTCAGCATAGACGTGGTCTCGGACTTGGCTGAGCTAAGTATCTTTAGTCAGAAATTTTTCTGTCTGAATTTTGGTCAAAACTTACCCAAAAGCTGTTTTAACAGCTATTGTTGTTGTGTGATTGATTTTTGATATTTTCTTGTGGTAAATTGTGTTTTTTTTTGTGGTAATTAATGGTCCCGTTTAAGTTAGAGGGGCCTAGCCCTACCCTAGGCGTTTAAGTTAGAGTCTAGGTTGTCTTTGTACTAACTTTTTGTTTTTGGTAGTCGGTGTTTATTGTTTATATAACCATGTCTAAAGAGCATAGACCATCAGGTTTTAAAAAGTGTTCTAAATGTAGTTATAAAATGCCTATCACGGATGACCATTCTTTATGTGTCTACTGTTTGGGCCCGAAGCATCTTCAGGAGTCCTGTAGCGTTTGCCACGCTTTTTCCTCTCGCGTCCTCCAAGAGAGGAAAAATAAGTTGATCTTACAAGGGCTTATTACCCCTTCCTTTGAGGAAGCCCTATCTTCTTCTTCTTCACCTTCGAGGAAGAAAAAGTCTTCGGCTCCGACCAGCCCGTCAGATCCGGCAGCAAAAAAGTCTTGGCAGGCTTCTCTGTCGGCTCCACGGACTTCGGAGCCGAGGGCGGAACGGTCTGCCTCGATGTCTCCAGCTTCGACTCCTCTGGTTTGAGTCGAGCTCGGGCGTCGAGGCGAGTCACCTTCATCGGCTCCACTGCCTTCGAACCGATGGGGTTGCTCGCTCAGACTCTTCCTTTTCGGTGCCGAAGTCCACATCGGCTCCGAGGGAAATTGCAGTTGTAGTGGAGTCTCCCTCGGCGCCGATACTTCTCGAACCATTACGGAGCCGGTCCCCCAGTCTTTCGGAGCCGGCGGAGAAGTCGACTCGGACCCGGTCGGTCTCTTCTCGGTCGAGGATGTCCGATTCGGACTTAGACAGGGTGCTTCAAAGGCTTTTTCAGTCTCCAGTCTTTGCAAAGTTGATCTCGGCTCCAGCCCAGTTGGCTCTGGAGCCGATCTCCCATCCTGCTACATCGATTCCTCCTCCAACAGCTTCGGCGCCGTTGGAGTCGGTGCTGGTGGAACCGGTGGAGGTTATCGGGTCGGTTCCGACTCTAACTCCAACCCCGTCCCTTGGGTTGGGGTTCGGTACGCGGACCTCCTCTGTCGGCCCCGGGTGGGACGCTTCGGGCCCGATCCTTTCGGTTCCGAGCCTCCCTCTCGGTGTGTCGGCTGCAGTGGTTCCGACTGCCGTTGTGGTCTCGGGGGTTGAACCATCCCAGGACTCTGGGGGTCCAGCCTTCGAGGCCATGAGGAGTGCCTTGGCCAAATCCTCTGTGGCCACTTCTACCATTTCACCACCACCTTCCCTGGGCATGGAGACTGGCGCCGTTGCAATCCCCCTGTCTCACGACAGCGGGGCCCCTGGGCCTGAGGTTACCCCCATTGGGGGTTCCCTTCTTCCTGGAGGTCCGTCCGACACGCTTTCGGAGGAACCTCCCAGGAAGAAACAGTGTAAGAGGAAACACGTCGACTCCCCTGATGAGTCTCTCACCTCGGATACCGACCTCGATGATGCGGAGGGGTCCCCAAAGTCGTCCTCGGAAGATGTCTCCTTTGCGGACATCTTGGAGATCCTCAAGCAACGAGGCGACTGGCAGTCCAAACCCCCTTCTGCTGAGGAGTCGGTTTTCCTCAAGGCCTTCAGGGCTCAGCCCTCCGCCTCCTGGGTGTCTCCGCCCTTCGATGAGCTTCTGGATTTGATCTCTCGAAGGGCGTGGGAACACCCGGATTCTGTTGAACCGGTGCCAGCTCGCCCCAATAAATTCCTTTCGGCTCCCCCGGATAAGGACTTTCTATCGAAGGGCGTGGCTGTAGATGCTATGGTGGTGGCATCTGCCACCCAACAAGATGTGGCAGAGGCTTCGACGTCCGTCCATCCTCCTAATAAAGAGTCTAGGAGCACGGATCGGTACGGCAAGCATACCCTTTCTTCAGCGGCCTTTACATTAAGGTCTCTGAATTACCTGACACATTTCACCAGACTACAGAGAGATCTGATCAAGGAGCTTTCGGATACCCTCTCTGGTAACTTACCTGAGCAGTTGACCCAGACGGTTAACTCCCAGTTGGCTACCCTGTCTTCATTATCTAACTTCGTCCATGAGGCTCATTTCTTATGCGGGCGAAGGAGCGAGTAGAGTGGCTGGAACAGGTGTTGTTCTACGGAGACAAGCCTGGCTACGCCTGTGTCACTTTGCAGAGGCCTTTAAGTCTTCCTTTGCCGACGCCCCCTTTGATGAGTCCTCACTGTTTGGACCCAAGGTAAAGGACACATTGACTCGCTGCGAACAGGAGGGTAAGACTTTAACTGCCGTAGGAGCCCGGTTTTCCACTCCCTTCAGACCTTATCCCAAGGCTCAAGAGGAGGGAAAATGTGGTTCCGTAAGTCTCAAAAGCCTTACTGCGCAGCAGAGAGATTCCTCTTCTAGAGGCAGAGGACGGGGAAATTTTTCAGGAAGACGTCGTCCCAGAGGCGGTGGAGGCCCCCGCAACACTGGAGACCGCGAGTCCTTTCGTGGCTCCTCCTCCTTCCAGCATCCCTGAAGGAGTACCCGACTGTGCAGCTCCGAGCCAGTCGGGGTCGCCGAGACACCTAAAAGCCTGGGAAAATATTACTCAGGACCAATGGGTGCTTCGAATCATCGCCGGAGGTTACTCCATTCCCTTTGCTCAACCCCCTCCACCAGTCCAAAGAATCCCGGACCCGCCACCCAGTCAGCGGGATCATGCAGCCAACGAAATATCAAAGCTCCTTCAAAAAGGGGTCATCCAACCTGTCCCCGCAGACCAGGCGGATCAGGAACTTACTCAAGATTCTTTTTGGTGCCAAAAAAGACCAGGGACTTGAGACCCATTTTGGATCTCAGCAAACTAAACCGATTTGTGAAAAAGTCCAAATTCCGGATGGTCACTTTGCAATCCATTCTCCCGCTTTTGGAGAAAGGTGTTTGGATGTGCTCCATAGATCTCAAAGATGCCTACTATCACATTCTGATAGATCAGGCGTCGAGGAGACACTTACGCTTCAGCCTAGGAGACAGTCATTTCCAGTTCCGAGCACTGCCCTTTGGTCTCACCACAGCCCCCAGGGTGTTCACCAAATGTTTGGCGGTGGTGACTGCTCACCTGAGAAGTCTAGGATTCCAGGTGTTTCCATACCTAGACGACTGGCTCCTAACTGCCACCTCCAGGCATCTACTCTTGGAAAACCTAGCAGCCACTATCACACTAGGCAACTCCTTAGGAATCACCTTCAATTGGTCAAAATCTGTATTGCTGCCATCTCGGCGTATTCTGTTTATTGGTGCAGAAATAGACTCAAGGCAGATGCGAGTCTATCTCCCTGTGGAAAGGATAGCAACACTCCAGCTTCAGGTTCAGGCACTGCTCCTCAGACGTCGTGCTCCAGCGAGAATGGTCCTACAGCTGTTGGGCTCCATGGCAGCCACCATTCTTCTGGTCCCCTTGGCAAGGTTGCACATGAGGATACTCCAGTGGCTCCTATCAGTCCAGTGGTCTTATCAAGACCTTCCCCTTAGTCACCACATATTGATCACAGACACGTGCAAACAGGATCTTCTTTGGTGGCTTCTCTCCTCCAACCTGAATCTAGGGCGACCCTTCGTTCCCCCACTCCCCTCTGCCACGTTGACTACGGACGCCTCCCAGACAGGGTGGGGGGGACATTATCTGGACAGGTCGGTCCAAGGCACGTGGCACTCCGACGAGAGTCTTCTCCACATCAATATCCTGGAGATGAGGGCGGTGCTTTTAGCATTGCAAGCACTGCACGATCACCTCCCCCAGGGTACGATTGCCATTCAGTCCGACAACATGTCGGTAGTCTGGTACTTAAACAAGCAAGGAGGGACCAGGTCCTACCCCCTTTGCAGAGAAGCCATGAAAGTATGGGATTGGGCGATTGCTACCAAGCGTTTCCTAGTGGCAACGCACATTCCGGGGAAATCCAACGTGATAGCCGACAGACTGAGCAGAACTATTCTCTCCCCTCACGAGTGGTCCTTGAATGACAGAGTGGTAGCGCAGATTTTCACGAGATGGGGAGTTCCTTGTTGCAATCTCTTCGCAAGTCCCCTCAACGCGAAATGCCAGCACTTCTTCACTCTCACCCCAGTTCCGGGGGAGATCCCCAAGGACGCTCTAGTCCACGTTTGGCCCTCCGGTCTGCTGTATGCCTTTCCACCGGTTCCCCTTCTCCCCAAGGTGATTCAGAAGGCGATTCGCTTGGGAAGCAAAATGATATTAATCGCCCCATACTGGCCTCGACAAGTCTGGTTCCCCTTTCTTCACAAATATGCATTGGAGGGTCCTTGGTTCCTGGACCAAGTTCCGGACCTTTTGACGCATCAGTCAGGACAGCTCCATCAGTCCCTCCATTCATTGAAGTTAGCAGCCTGGCTACTCCTCTTCCAACCATAGGAGCCATTCTTTCGCCCCTGAAGTCATGCACATCTTGTCTTCGGCCCACAAGACTTCTACGAAAAAGATATATAGCAATAAATGGAAGAGGTTTGCTATTTGGGCCCAACTCCGAGGATTAGACCCGTTGACAGCCTCGGTGTCAGAAGTACTGAAGTTTTTAGCTTCCCTATTCAACCAAGGTTGCTCAGTGTCTACCATCAAAGTGCAATTGGCGGCTATTTCCAATTTTCATGAGAGTGTGGAACCTCCTTTAATGAGCAACAAGTTGTGCAAAGCCTTTATTAAAGGAGCTTGGCTTCTCGACCCCTATATCTCAACCTGCACCTCCGTGGGACCTTAACGTGGTATTAGGTGCATTAACCTCATCCCCCTTTGAGCCGGCAGCAACCTGTGATCTAAAATTCCTTTCTTGGAAGACTGCCCTTCTAGTTGCTATTACATCAGCCAGACGAGTTTCAGAACTTCAAGCCCTATGTGTTAAACCACCATACTTGGTATTTCACAAGGATAGAGTATCTCTTAGACCAAACACATCTTTTATACCAAAGGTTTGTTCTAACTTTTGTTTACAACAATCACTAGAGCTACCGGTCTTCTTCCCTAAGTATTCGAATAGAGCTGAATATACTTTTCACAGCTTGGATGTACACAGACAATTACGTTTCTATTTGGATAGGACACACAAAGCACGAAAATCAGATCAACTGTTTGTGTCCTTTTCGGATAATAGATTAGGCAAAGCCGTCACAAAAGTCACTATTGCCAAGTGGATCAGGGACTGTATCAATCATATTTATCTCATCTCAAATAAGGAACTTATAGTTCCAGTGAAAGCTCATTCTACTAGGGCTATGGCCACTTCGGCAGCTTTTCATTCCAAGCTCTCTATTAGTGACATTTGTGCGGCTGCCACGTGGTCATCTTCACACACCTTTATTTCTCACTACAAATTAGATGTGGCATCCAGGGGTCGAGCTTCCTTCGGTTCCACAGTTCTCAGGAGTGTTTTCCAGTGAGCCACCCAGGAATTAGGTGCTAGGGACGCTGTCCCATCTGTAGAGAATGTAGGCGAGATAGGATCACATTACATCTTTTAGTTATGTACTTAACATAACTTTAGATGTATGGGATCCATCTCGCCTACATTCCTAATAACCCACCCTCCTTCCCCCTGCCTCGTAGACCAGGAGAGACCGGACGATCCGAAATTGAACTTCTTTCCTCTCTTGAAGACCTGAGAATGTTATAACAATAGTATGTTTCTGTGAGCATGAGTGCGGACAAACAAGATCTGGGGAAGTGGTAGTGGTGCATCCTGGGATATGAGGTAACTCAGCCAATAAGAGACTGCATTCTATTGTATAGCGGCCGAGTCGGAGCCAAGGATCGGCTCCGAACCCATCTGTAGAGAATGTAGGCGAGATGGATCCCATACATCTAAAGTTATGGTAAGTACATAACTAAAAGTTTTTCTTGCTCCAGATTTCAGGTGCCCCCATAATGGGAAGCAATTATATACAAGGTTACACCTCCAACAAAAAAGCAAATACACCAAAAAGCTTTAAGCATAGTAAACAAGAACAGAGATATAGTTAATAGAAGTCAAGGTGCTGGAGGGAGGGTAACCAGGACTGCAACAGTGAATACACTAGAACATTTACAGTAAGTGTACACAACTGTACTATGTTCTTCGTGTTAAACTGTTGCAGTCATTACATTTGGGTAGATTCCCAAAGTTAAGGATGGGGGGAGGTAATTACATAGCATTAGGACCAGCTATAAGGCCCTGCAAGACTGCAGTGGTGAAATCAGCTCTGGATTTAGAAATAAATTGGCAAGTGGTAATGCTTGGTGAAGGTATGTACAGAACTCCAGGTAGCAGCTTCTAGGATGTCCCTGGTAGGGACACCTCTGAGAAAGGCTGTAAAGGTAGATGCAGCCCTGGTTGAATGTGGTCTAATCCCACATGAGGGCTACTGCAAGCAGATAACCGTAATGTGATGACTGCAACAGTGAATACACTCGAATATCTACATTTATGGTAAGTGTGAGACTCAAAGCACCAAAAATAAACTGTGCAGACATGATGCAGCACACCGGAGAAGTAATGCACACCTGCACAAGATGCACAAAATCGTAATGCAGACCTGCAAAAGACACACAAAGTCCCTCTACCAAATGCCGTCCAACCACGATATGTGAAAGTGTTGTATTCTGAAAGATGCGGAAGTGGAGGAAATGTAAAAAACCATATCTTTGTTACCAAATGTTCACATCTTCAATAACGTTGCAATAGCTGTAACATATTCTATACAGCTGTACTTATGCTCAAAAATACATTGGAATTACTTCTGTCGTTTAATTAACTTGTGTTTCTTTGGGAGACTGTGGACAAGCGACACAATCTAACTTGCATTTCATCAACTGTATTCTGTTCTCGGACAGTCACAGACATGACAGTATGTAAGTCTGTGACATATTTCCTTATTAAACATTTAAACCTTCTGGGCCAAGCCTCTGCGGTATTCTGAGTCCTAGGTAGGAATAAATCATTCAGTACAGATACATTCCAGAATGATATATGGAATAAAGTTGGAAACCAGATAAAGCTTGTTGATTGTGTGCCAAATGCTCTCAGTTTACCAAACGCATACCATTTTGCAAAATGTTTTAGCTACTCCTTCCCTTCTGCAGGAAAGTTTTACCATAACCTTTGACATTTTGGAATCCCTTCACATTGCTTCACAAAAGCTAATGCAGCAAGTTCTTCACATACAGCTAAAAACTCATGTTGGCATTATACAAAGCGGCTAGACCGAGAACTTGTACCTTCCTCCACAAATTTTGTCCAAAGTGGAAAAATTAACCCTTGCAACACCATTCACATTTACTTTTAAGACTTTTTATTGCTGTTATTTCAAAATCACACAAAATATAACTGGCATTACAAATAAAACCATTGCTAGTTAAATCAAGACAAAGCCTCATAACGTTGTAAGATCGTAATGACTTTTTACTCCCTAAGCAGTAAATTAAGGATACAGATTTGCTGTACAACTCCGTATTTCACTAATGCGTGTATAGTGTATAATTGTCTGCACACTGTTCTTCTGGTAATGTCCTTTCCATCCATTAACCAAATGTCTGCTATACTTAAATCAGATAAGTTTTGTGCAGTAATGAACATTACAACAATATTATCAGTGGATGAATCACACATTCTTCACACTGTGAATTCACCTACTTTTAAAGGGAAGTCTGCAGCTAGAACGGTAGTCAAAGTTAATGTGTTGTCAGTATATTTATTGCATGATTGAGTACATACTCATCTAACCTGTTGTGGTAAAGCCTTCCTACTTGGCAGCATTGCAGCAAAGTCTAAGGAAGATGCAACGATCACATCAACTATTTTACACTGTGTATCCCTAGATAATGAAGCTCTTTGTTTCAGATTATAACACACTGCATATTTCTCCGCTTCAGATGAATCACCACAATGAGTGTGACTAACAGATTTAACCAATTCCTCTCCATTACTAATACGTGCTGTAATTGCTCTACCTTTGCAATTCTGAGTAGATTTATACTTACAGGCCCAATACTTCTAATGTTTTATGCATTTTTCCATATGGTAAATGTAACCTCCTGTCACTAAAACATCTTTTTCTCTTTGGGATTTCTCTGTGTTGTACAACTTCCCAAGAATTCTAGGTGGGTTGTACGTCATGTTCGCCATATTGAAAAACTATACGGTGTGCGGATGCATTCAAAAGTAGCTTCACTTTATAGTTCTACAGCTGGTACACCTACAGACTTTTCTGTTCAGAGAAACCAATCTTGGTAAAGTGAAGTTTAGGTGAACTGGGTTTTTGGCATTTTGGTCTTGTCGAAATCAGGTTCAGTGAAGTGTAAATTCGGTCAGTGAAGGTAGACCCATGTGTGTGTGTGTCTGTGTGTGTGTGTATGTGTGTATATATATATATATATATATATATATGTGTGTGTGTGTGTGTGTGTGTATATATATATATATATATATATATATATATATATATATATATATATATATATATATATATAATGTACACATACATACATACACACACATATATAGATATATGTATATATAGATATAAATATATATGGATGTAGGTATCTAGCTACACATATGCACATACATAAATATATATACATACATATATACACACACATGTATATAGAATTTATGTGTTAGGGTCAGGACTTTGTGCTTTTGGCGACTGCCATTTTTTTCTCTCAAAATCCTCACTTTTCTGTCAGAAGGTTTACTGACTGTCTCTCTTTCAGGCTCTGATGTTCATCGTGTTTCACTGTTGCAGTCATTACACTTGGGTTATCCTGCTGGCAGGCTACCCGCAGTCGGCCTGAATTCCAAAGTCTTGGTCCGGCATCGGTTGCTGTCGCCTCTTCCCTGACTTCAATGCGCTAGGGGTATAAAAGATGCAGCCGACGCCATTTTCTTCAGTCTTTCTTGCCGCGCGGTGCCTGAAGCAAAAGCAGTTTGCAAGTGCCGGTCGGCCGACTCCTGAGATTTTCATGTTCGAATTTCAGATCCGAAGTCTTCATTTAAAGCTAAGTACCCCGTTGGGGAAACTTTTTTCTTGCTCCAGACCAATGTCAGAAAAAGTTAAGAATTGTATTTCTTGTGGGAAGCAAATACCTCATAAGGACTTCCATTCTTATTGTATTCCTTGACTAGGCCCTGATCACGACATTGCTAATTGTAGGTTTTGTGCTAGATTTAACCAACGCACTATTAAGTGATGCCACGATTTTGCATTTCACTACTTTGGCCGAAGATTTAATTACACGATGTCATCGGATAGCCATCCGACTACCGCAGTTCACAAGAAATGCAAGGAAAAGGACAGGCATCCGAAGTCCAAAACGGACCCCTATGTCACAAGATGGGTCGCAAACTGGCTCAAAGACAGAACCCACAGAGTGAGAGTTGCTGGAGCCATGTCATACTCGAAACCGGTCACAAGTGGCGTCCCACAGGGTTCTGTCCTGGGACCACTCTTGTTCGGTATATACTTTTCCGAGGTACAGGCAAACGTGGGAGGACTATGGCTCACCAAGTTTGCAGACGACTGCAAACTGGGCGCCATAATCGACTCTCCAGCTGACACAAACATCCTTCAAAAAGGTCTCACAGAGACAGATAACTGGTGCCAGCGCCATGGTTTAAAGATAAATGCCAAAAAATGTATAGTCATACCCTTTGGCAAAAACAATGTGCCCACAAATTACCACATAGGTGGAAACCCATTAAGTACAGAGAAAGTTATTAGGGACCTGGGGACCCAAGTTGATAGCAATCTCTCCTTTGTAAACCACATTGCCAAAGTGGTTAGAAAGACCTTCTACATAGCCCACTTCATCACGAAGGGTTTCACATCTAGATCAAGAGAGGTAATCGTGCCCCTTTATTCATCCCTCATCAGGCCCATCATAGAATACAATGCCCCTTTGGGATGTACCTTACCCGACACCTGCAGCAATTAGAAAGACCCCAAAAGTATCTCACCAAGAGGATCAAGGGTCTCAAACAGATGCCATATGCTGCTCTGTTAAAAAAACTCCAGCTCTACTCAGTTGCATGCCTACTTGAGGCGATCTATGCCTGACATACAAAGCTATGTCAAATCCAGAATTAATGGACATGCTCCACCTCAGTAAATCTAAATCCCTTAGAGCCGCACGCTCGAGGGACTTGAACCTCAGCACAGAAATAAATAGAACTTGCTGGAGGGACAGGTTCATAACCCAGAGGCTCTCTTCGCTCTGGAATAGAATTCCAGTTCATGTGAGGCAGAGCACCTCACTGAATCTCTTCAAGAAGAATCTCGATAGGTGGATGGGGGATCGTAGGTTTGTCCCAGGGATTACTCCCGTGTCACTATTAGACAGAGGTACAGTAAACTAAACCTTAAAAAGGGCACAGTATACTCAAATCAAGGGGTGGCGTAAGCCATACAGAATCTGGCTAGGCTTATAATTGCCCCAGGGCAGATAGCCTAGTATGAACCTATGAACCTATGAGGCTTCTTCTAAGCCAGTCGCCTGTTCTCAGTGAGGCGCTTTCGCAGCCCCTGACGCCTGATACCTCAGAGCCGCAGGCCGCTTCCGACTCCCACGTGGAGCCGACTAGGCCGCAGGAAACTCAGGGTATTGGACACTCAGAAACTATCCCTTCAGATGGGTCTGGAGTCGCTGAGCAAGCATCGGCTTCTGAGGGTGTTTTCAGGCCTACACAGTTATATGTAAAACCGACTTCAGCTTCAAAGGCAAAGACTAAAGCTCCACTAAAGACAAAGAAACAAGTACAGCAATCCCATGGACAGGCCTCCATGCCTAAGAAACAGATGCTCAAAATGGCCGAAGACCTCATTACTTTGATCAGGGGTTCCCATCCCCCTCCTGATAAGAGGGCCTAGGCAAGAGACAGAATATGAATCTTCAGATCAGGTTTCCATTTCCTCTGATTCCTCTTCTGAACAGGAATACTCTCTTCCTCCCTATGAGGATTCTGATGCTGAAGAATCTATTCCTTTAGCCTCTCCTCCTGAGGATTATTCTTTTGGGGAAACCCTTCATACCATGAGGGAGCACTTCCACTGGGAGATCCAAGACTACTCAGAATCTAAGAAAAGGCTTAGAGACTTCCTTTTACTACCTCAGCACAGGCCTCTTGCTATACCTCCTGTTTTACACATTGTAGATGATGTTTTTTCAGTGTCCGGCCTGTCTCCAGACTCTTTACCTCCAGCTCCTGTTAAGCCAGACAGATACTACAGGGTTACAGATTCCCATATATTTCTTTATAAAAACCCTGCTGCTGACCCAGAAACTATATATCGGTGTCCCAAAGGGGTCAAGGCTTCCACTGCAAAAAACTCTACCCCCTCTGATAGGGATTCAAGGGCACTGGACAGATGGAGGAAAAAGATTTACACTTCTGCTACCTTGGCTATAAAAGCTTTAAATTGTCAGTTTCATATGCTTAAATCTCAGCAATACTTAATGTCACTGCTTAAACAGAAAATGTTGACATATTCTGAATGTGCAGAAAACAAAGAAATGCAGGATTTATTGCATGCAGCTGAACAAGTGGGAAAGCATACTTTACAATGTGGTTTTGACTCTCTGGAGGCCTCCTGCAGGGCCGCTGTTACGGGTACTGTCATTCGAAGGCATGCTTGGTTAAAGGAACAGAGTCTGCCTGATCATGTTAAAGCAAAATTATTAGATGCTCCACTACAGCATGATACTTTGTTTGGTGTTAAGGCAGAAGAGGTGTTGAAGAAAATGGAGGACAAAGCGAAGTCAATGCAGACAGTTAAGGATTTCTTACAGGTATAGCCACCCAGATTTAGCAGGAACTGGCCTTCAAAGAATTGGTCCTTTCCATTGTCAGACAGGCCACAATGAGGCAGATACAGACGCCCCAGAGGCAAATCCCAGCCCCAAGGCTCATACAGGTCTAAACAGAAGGGTGCTTCTACCTCCAAAAGCAGAGAAGGCAAATCTCAGCCATACAGGAAACAGTCCCAATGACTTTCCTCTGTCAGCACCAAGCTCTTATCTTTTGGCAGCCCCCTTAGGGGGAAAACTAGCACTTTTTTCAAAAAATTGGCACATGATCACCCAGGACAAATGGGTCTTGAATATAGTGTCACAGGACTACAGGTTCCACTTTTACACCCTGCCAAGGGCAAAAGGTATGCCAGACCTGCCACATAATCAATGGGCAGAGGCACAAAAACAAGTTTCATCTCTCCTGGACATGAGGGCCATTCAACGAGTGCCGCAACAAGAGCAGGGACAAGGAATTTACTCAAGACCTTTCTTGGTACCCAGAAAGGACAAAGCCTGGAGACCAATACTGGACCTGTCCACTCTAAACACATTTCTGGACATTCCAAAATTCAAAATGGTGACTCTGCAGCAGCTTCTGCCCATGCTGGGCAAGAAGGCTTGGTTCGTTACTTTGGACCTAAAAGAGGCATATCTGCATGTCCCAATCAGACAATCTTGCAGAAGATACCTCAGATTCATAGCTGGCTCAATGCACTACCAATTCTCTGCACTGCCCTTTGGCTTATCTACTGCGCCCAGGGTCTTCACAAAATGCCTGGCACCAGTAATTGCATTTTGCAGACAGAGGAATTCAAATATATCCTTACTTGGACGACTGCCTTATTCAAGCAGAGAACAAGGACATTCTACTAAAGCATCTGGCGTTTGTAAAAAGATTACTAGTTTGCCTAGGGTACACAGTAAATGAAAAGAAATCAAAACTAGTACCCTCTCGAGATAATATTCCTGGGTGCAAGCTTAAATACAACTGCCTGGATGGTTTATCTCACGCTAGACAAACAAAGGCAACTGACTTCTTACTTCAAAATGTTGGCAACAAAGACCCAGTTATCTGCAAGAAAAATTCTGCAGGCTTTGGGCTTCATGGCATCCTGCATTCTGCTAATTCCATATGCAAGACTGCATATGAGGAAACTACAATGGTATCTAAAAAGTGTTTGGACTCAACATTGCCACAGCCTGGAAACATTAATTACCCTCATTCCCTGCCTGCAACAGGAATTTCAGTGGTGGGCACAGGCCTGTCACCACAACAAGGGACAGCCATTCACTTTACCCACAGCCAGGCAGACGTTAACAACAGATGCATCAGACTATGCCTGGGGGCCACACATGGCAGGAAAATGTGTTCAGGGCACATGGTCTGCAAGCCAAATGCATCTTCATATCAATCAAAAAGAGATGCTAGCTGTTCAAAATGCCCTGACAGCCTTCAAGGATCTGCTTCATCCAGGACAACTGCTGATAAAGACGGACAATACTACAGTCATGTGGTACATAAACAAGCAGGGAGGCACACATTCCTATCCCCTCTGCAGACTAGCCATGACTTTGTGGGACACAGCATTGACTTATCAAGTACACCTGCAAACACAATTCCTGCCAGGAAAGATAAATACTCTGGCAGACGAACTAAGCAGAAACCTCACGGATCCCCACAAGTGGAAACTGGATCCACAAGTCTTCAGCATCTTTGGACATACACAGACAGCTACGCTTCTACTTGGACAGAACTAAAGCTTTCAGAAAGACTGAGCAACTCTTAGTGGCATATGCTGCAGTTTCACAAGGAAAGGCTATCTCAAAGCAGACTATTTCAAAATGGATAGGCCACTGCATTCGTTTCTGCTATTCACAACATGGCAAATCAGTGCCTAAGGGCATTAGGCCACATTCAACCAGAGCAGCAGCCACTTCAGCAGCCTTCCTCAGAGGAGTACCAACCAAAGACATTTTAGAGGCTGCAACTTGGAGTTCAGTGCACACTTTTAGAAAGCGCTACCACTTACCTCTCTACTCTAAATCCAGAGCAGGCTTTGCCACTGCAGTTCTGCAGGGCCTTATAGCCTCTCCTAGTCCTATTTAGACCCAGCCACCCAACCTCAGCTTTGGGATTCAACCCAGGTGTAATGACTGCAACAGTGAAACATGACAAACATAGTAAAGTTGTGTACCTACCGTAGATGTTCAAGTGTATTCACTGTTGCAATCCAGGTTCCCCACCCACCATCCCCCTTTTCTTTGCTGGGACCTATCTGTACTTCTCTGTTCTATACAACCTATGTGGTGTATCTGCTTGTAGATGAAGGGAATGTTTACTTTAGTGCATGCATACTTATTGGCATAATTTTAGCCTACCCTTTTGGGGGCATCTGATGTCTGGGGCATGAAAAACTGAAGAAAATGGGGTCGGCTGTATCTTTTATACCCCTGGCGCACTGACGTCAGGGAAGAGGCGACCGCAACCGACACCGGACCAAGACTTTGGAATTCAGGCTGACTGCAGATAACCTGCCAGCAGGATAACGCAAGTGTAATGACTGCAACAGTGAATACACTCTAACATCTACATTTATGGTAGGTACACAGCTGTACTTTTCCTGTCTTTCAGGCTTCTTTCTAGTCTGAACCATGGAGAATTTACTGATCTCCTCTGTTCTTTCTTCTCCTGTGTGCAAGAAAAAGAAAATTACCAATAGTCTTCTGGTGTCAGGAAGGCTGCCTCACTGCCTCAGTTGCCAATGGGTGAATGCTGTGGCCAGACTTGGTTCCACAAACCACTCATCCATGTCTCTCTTCCTCGGATGTAGCTCCTCGGGGGAAACCACTAAGGACTGGGGGTTGGGCAGTTCTCTGAGGCTTTAGGGTTGTTACGTACAGGGAAGGGAGAACTACTCTTGTCTGTCTTGGGAGAAGCAGCAGGTGAAGGTTTACTCCATAATTTTGTTAGGGTGTCTTGTTCCTAGGATATTGCCCCTGCCATGAGTCATTCATTTTCCAGGGAGTCTTCCAGGAAAAGAAGAAAAAAAATAAAAATGTTACTTCTCCTTCTCCTGTTTCTTAACTATGGACGTGGTAGACATGTTGGGATGTGCCAGTGGATTACTTTCTGCTTTTAATGGTTTAAATCCACTTTCTTCACTGACTACAAATAGAAAATGAAAAGATTCCTCTCTCATTCTAATACTGATTCCCAGTTAGAAGAGCAGGGAATGCAGGGGAGAGTGTTTGTTTTTTTCACTGATGTGTCCTCAAGCTGAACATTCTATCTCTGAGGAAAATGTTGATGTTCTTCATGTTTCACTGTTGCAGTCATCACATTTGTGTTCCCAGATCTTCCCCCAAACCAGTGGGCAGAGGCCGAAAAGCAAGTCCTTTCCCTCCTCTCTATGAGGGCAATAGACCATGTTCCTGCAGAATAGATAGGCCAAGGTTTCTACTCCAGACTCTTCCTTGTACCCAGAAAAAGAGGGTATATGGCACCCCATCCTCGACCTATCCATTCTAAAAACCTTCTGGTAATACCAAAATTCAAAATTCTCACCCGCCAGCAGCTTCTTCCTGTGCTTTCCAAGGATGCTTGGTTAGCCACCCTAGACCTAAAAGAGGCCTACCTACACATCCCAATCAGGGAATCATGCAGGAAATACCTACGTTTCAGAGCAGGATCACTGCACTTTCAGTTCTCTGTGCTTCCCTTTGACTTATCCACTGCTGTCAGAGTTTTCACAACATTTCTGGCTCCTGCCATTGCTTTTTGCAGACAAAGAAATATTCAGTTTTACCCATACTTAGACGACTGACTGATTCAGGCAGACAGGAAAAGCTGCTAAAGCACCTGACCTTTGTAAAGGACCGACTAACCTCCCTGGGGTATACTTTCAATCAAAAGTAAGCAAAACAAATACCCACACAAAAAATTGTATTCCTGGGAGCAAGCCTGGACACAATATCCCAGATGGCATTCCTTACACCAGAAAAACAAACCTGCCTGACAACCTACTTCTCTCAACTAGCCACCAGGACCCTCTGCAAGGGAAATCCTGCAAGCTCTCAGGTTCATGGCTTCTTGCATTCTACTCATTCCATATGCCAGACTGCATATGAGGAAACTACAGTGGTGCCTAAAAAGCCTTTGGGGTCAGTACTCTCAGGACCTGGAAACTCTTATACTAATGATACCTTGCTTAAGGAAGGATTTGCTTTGGTGGGCAGTGGCATGCAACCACAAGGGACTACTCTTCTCACAACCACAGATGCATCAGACTATGGCTGGGGTGCACACCTGGATGGGCAGGTGCATTCAGGACCAATGGAGCCCAAACCAAATACATCTACACATCAACCAAAAAGAGATGTTAGCTGTTCAGCAAGCTCTGACAGCCTTCAGACCCCTACTCTCCCCGGAGCCTCTACTGATCAAAACAGACAACTCCACTGTGATGTTGTATATCAACAAGCAAGGAGGGACTCACTCATACCCTCTGTGCAGGCTCACTATGACCCTTTGGCACACAGCCTCAGCCATGCAACTACACCTGCTAGCACATTTCCTGCCAGGCTCTCTAAACTCTCTGGTAGACAACTTAAGCAGAAATCTTCTGGACCCACATGAGTGGCAGCTAGATCAAAGAACCTTCCCTTGTAACCCAGAAATGGGACACCCCGAAGGTCAACCTCTTTGCTTCCCACTCCAACCATCAGCTCAGCATATTCTGCACCAGGGAACCTCACAGCATGGTCTGGAAAGTGGATGCTCTATCCTTCCAGTGGGTCAACCTCTTTGTCTATGCATTCCCCCCTCTACTGCTCATTACAAGGGTGCTGCTCAAAATAAGGGAGGAAAAATCAAGGACAATCCTGATTGCCCCAGACTAGCCACGCCAGCACTGGTACCCTCTGCTGTGAAGCATGTCGCCTCTGCTACCATGGCATCTCCCTCGGATCCCAACAGTCCTAACCCAGAAGAATGGAGAATTCATGCATCCCCAATTGCAGACCCTCAATCTGGCAGCCTGGCTTATTCTCTGACCACTGCACAAGCTGCCAATCTAAGCAAACCAGTTTTAGATGTTATACGTGAGGTCAGATGCCCTAACATTAGAAAGTCTTATGCTGACAAATGGAAAAGGTTTTGCACCTGGATCCAGGCTAAGGGAGCCGGAACCGCACAGCCTTCCCTACCTCTCATCCTGGATGAACAGGGTTCTATCCTTCTCTGCCATTAAAATTCATGCCTCTGCCATCTCTGCT
This sequence comes from Protopterus annectens, assembly GCF_019279795.1. NCBI lineage: Eukaryota > Metazoa > Chordata > Ceratodontiformes > Protopteridae > Protopterus > Protopterus annectens. Next base: position 153,721,432 of record NC_056741.1, read on the forward strand.
AATTTCAGCACAGAGCCACCTATTTTCTCCCACCCTCTCATCAAACAGTTCCTACGAAGGGCTAACAACTTGAGGCCACTCAGAAGAGCACCTACCCAAGCTTGGGACCTTAACTTTGTTTTGGAAAAACTCACCCTGCCCCCCCTTTGAACCAGCAGAATTGGCAGAGTTAAAGTTCCTCTCTTGGAAGACGGCCTTGCTTCTGGCCATCACTTCAGCTAGAAGAGTATCCGAGCTACAAGCACTAATGGCTGTAGAATCCTTCATCATTTTCCATGCTGAAAGGGTCTCCCTCAGGACTAACCCATCCTTTATGCCAAAAGTGGTGTCCAATGTGGCTCTCAACCAATTGCGCACCTTTTTCCCTAGCCCACAAAACAAGGGGGAAAGGATTCTGCACTCTAGCTGTGCACAGACAGCTCAGATTCTTCCTAGACAGGGCTAAATCATTTAGGAAAACTGATCAATTGATAGTCAGCTTTGCTACAGGAGCAGAGGGCAATGCCATATCCAAGCAAACCATTCCCAAATGGATAGCACACTGCATCCATTTCTGCTACAAGGGGAAACCTCCCCTCAAGGGGGTCAGGACACATTCTACCAGAGCATCCTGCACCTCTGCAGCTTTCCTCAGCGGGGTTCCCACCAGGAGCATCCTGGAGGCTGCAACATGGACATCTGTTTATACCTTCACCAAGCATTACCACCTGCCTATCTTCTCCAAATCCAGGACAGGCTTTGACACTGCAGTCTTGCAGGGCATCCTATTCTGCCCCCAGTCTTCTTGACTGCCTCCACCCTTTTCTTCAGCTTTGAGAATCAACCCAAATGTGATGACTGCAACAGTAAAACACGAATATAATACAGTTGTGTACACTTACCATAAATGTAGATGTTCGAGTGTATTCACTGTTGCAGTCCTGGTTTCCATCCCCTCATCCCCCCTTGTCTCTCTCTCTGTCTGTCTCTCTCTCTTTCTATCCTTACAAGCTTGTTTTGGTATTTACTGATGGTTTTCGTCCACCATAACCTAGCTCCCTCTTGGGGGCTCCTGACAGGGCAAGAAAAACTGATGTAATGGTGTCGGCTGCCTTAATTTATAACACTGATGACCTGACATCAGTCCTAGAGCAACGGCGACCGATGCAGAAATACTAAGCCTCTGGTATTCGGGCCGACTGAGGGCAACCCTGGCAAGGATAACCCAAATGTGATGACTGCAACAGTGAATACACTCAAACATCTACATTTATGGTATGTGTACACAACTGTACTTTCCTTGAGGCTTTTGGAGCTAGCTTAGCTACATTCTGTGTGGTCCACCAGCTGATGAGATGGTGGATTTGATCCCTCAGTGGGCATGGAAGGAGCCAGTTGTTATGGAGCCAGTACCCAAGAAACCAAATAAATACTGTGTTGCTTGTAAAGATCTCCCATGCTGGAGTAAGTGCCCTGCAGTGAATGCCATTGTAGTAGTGGCAGCCATTAAAAAAGAGCTTGCAGAGGAGAGCTCATCTGTTCATCTTGGATAGATTTGGGAAACAAATGTATGCTTCAGCTACCCTTGCCCTGAGGTCGCTGAACTTCTTGGCACATGTCACTAGGTTTCAGCGAGATACGACTAAGGAACTCTCCAAATCTGTCTGTGGATCCATGTCTGTGGAGAACAAGAAAACAGTGGACCTGCATCCGGCCACTGTACAATCCCTTTCGAATTACTCCATGTGTCTGATATCCAGTGCCACAGAAGGTTTTTCGGCATCTCCATGAGGAGACATCCCAGGATACACTTGAGCGATTTTGCAGGGCCTTTTAAAACTTCCTTTATAAATATCTCTTTTGCTGGTTTGACCCTATTCTGTCCCAAAGTCAAAGATGCACTTTCTAGAAGTCAGCAGGGTGGGAAAACCCTTTCTGCCACAGACATAATATGGTTTTCTAACCCCCAGAGGACCTTCTCCAGAAACTAGAAAAGGGGATAAGAAGCTGTGATTAAAAAAGTCATACGGATTTTCTTGGGACAGTTCTGTAGATAAACCCCCCCCCCCCTCAAGGCAGAGGAGGGAATTCTAGCGGTGGATGTTGCCCTCAAAGCAGATGACGCCCATAGAACTATAGCTTCAGGGCTCCCTTCTCCAAGAGGCCATATCAGTGCTCCTGAATGGTTGCATGACTGCTGCACTTTGCAGGCATTTGGGGGGCACCTATTTCTGCATCCAGAAGCCTGGACACCCATCATCAAAGATATCTGGGTGCAGACAATTATTTCCATTTTTCCCTTTGTCTACCCACATCAAAAAGAAAACTTCCCAACATTCCACCCTCCCAAAGGAAAGCGGCAGTTATAGAAATAAAAATGCTGCTAGACAAGCGAGTCATTCAAGAAGTCCCATCAGACCAGCAAGGATTCAAAACTTATTCAGGATACTTTTTGGTGCCAGATATTATGGGGACCTCCGGCCAGTTTTGGACCTCAGTCATCGAATTCAGTATATCAAATCTCCAAAGGTCAGGATGGTCATGGTACAGTCTCCTACCTCTGCTGAGGAAAGACAATTAGATGTGCTCACTAGATCTTCAGGATGCATACTATCACATCAAAATGGACAGGTGCTCCAGGAGGTGGTGTTGCTTCCAGATGGGAACCAGTCATTATAAATTCAGAGCCCTCCGATGTTCATCGTGTTACACTGCTGCAGTCATCACACTTGGGTTATCTGCCATCAGGCGGTCCCGCAGTCGGCCTGAGTTCCAAAGTCTTCGTCCGGCGTCGGTTGCAGTCGCTTCTTCCCTGACGTCAGTGCGACAGGGGTATAAAAGAGGCAGCTGACGCCATTTTCTTCAGTCTTTCTTGCTGCGCGGTGCCAGAAGCAGTTCGCAAGTGCCGGTCGGCCGACTCCTGAGATTTTCCAAACAAATTTCAGACCGAAGTCTTCTATAAAGCTAAGTACCCCGTTGGGGGAACTTTTCTTGCCTCAGGCCGATGTCAGAAAAAGTTAATAATTGCATTTCTTGTGGGAAGCAAATACCTCATAAGGACTTTCATTCTTATTGTATCCCTTGCCTAGGCCCAGACAATGACGTCACAGGTTGTCGATTTTGTGCTAGGTTTAACAAATGAACTATTAAACGTCAGTTTGATTTTGCCCGACATTATTTTGGTAGAAAATTTAATTACACCATACCGTCGGAGCAACCGATGACCGGGTTGCATAAAAAATGCAAAGATAAGGACAGGCAGCCGAGACCCAAACTAGATACCTAGGCCAGTCACCGGTTCTCCGGTTTTCAGTGAGGCGCCTACGCAGCCTCTGACAACTGCAGATTTGGAACCACAGGCTGCCTCCCAAACGGAGATTGCTGGGCCTCCAGAGCCTTTACCTTTCGGCCCTACTGACTCCATTCCTGAAGGGGAATCTGATGTAGTTGAAAGGCCTTCAGTTGCTGAAGGTGTCTTCAGGCCGACTACTCTTACTATAAAATCCTATGCCAAGTTGAAAACTCCTTTAAAAGTAAGGAAGCCTGCACAGCAGTCTCCAGTACAAAGCCCCATGCCTAAGAAACAGATGCTTAAGATGGCTGAAGATTAAATTACCCTAATCAGGGGTTCCCATCCCCCTCCTGACAAAAGGCCTAGACAGGAGGAGGACTACGCTTCGTCTGACTAGGTTTCCATTTCCTCAGCTGCTTCTGAGGAACAGGATTTCTTCTTTCCCCCTTATGAAGACTCTGATGCTGAAGAGTCTATCCCCTCAGCATCTCCCCCAGAAGACTACTCTTTTGGGGAAACATTGCATACCATGAGGGAACATTTCCACTGGGAAGGCCATGATTATTCTGATTCAAAGAAAAGGCTCCGAGAGTTCCTTCTACTAACCCAGCACAGACCCCTTGCAATCCCTTCTGTATTAGACATTGTGGATAATGTTTATTCAGAATCTAGCCTTAACACAGATTCATTACCTCCTGCTCCAGCCAAACCAGACAGATACTACAGAGTCCCTGACTCACACAAATTCTTATATAAAAGCCCTGTTGCTGACCCAGAAACCATTTCCCAGGGTCCCAAAGGGGTTAAGGCCTCTATTGCTAAAAATCCTGTACCCTCTGAAAGGGATTCAAGAGCACTAGACAGATGGGGAAAGAAGGTGTATACCTCAGCTACTTTAGCTATGAGGGCTTTAAATTGCCAGTTTCACATGCTGAAATATCAGCAATATTTGATGTCTCAATTAAAACAGAAAATGCTCACACATTCAGAACAGCCTGATTTCAAGGAAATGCAGGATTTGTTGCATGCAGCAGAACAAGTGGGAAAGCATACTTTGCAATGTGGGTTTGATTCATTGGAAGCTTCTTGTAGAGCAGCAGTTACAGCGTCTGTCATTCGTAGACATGCTTTGTTAAAAGAACAAACTTTACCTGATCATGTTAAAGCAAAGTTATTGGATGCACCTTTACAGCAGGATGTTTTATTTGTTGTGAAAGCGGAGGAGGTTTTAAAGAAAATGGAGGATAAGGCAAAATCTATGCAGACGGTCAAAGATTTTTTGCAGGTTGAATCCCCTCTTTTCAGCAGAAATTGGCCAACCAAAAACTGGTCCTTTCCAACTTCTGAAAGACCACAGAGGGGCAAATACAGACGCCCAAGGGGCAGAGGTCAGCCACAAGGCTCTTACAAGCCTCGACAATGGGGTGCCACAACCTAGAAAGGAGGAGAAGATAGATCTCATACTTTCAGAAGACAATCACAATGACTTACCCCTCAGACTGCCAAGCAAATCCCTTCTGGCAGCTCCCTTGCGAGGAAAACTTGCACTTTTTGCAGACAATTGGCACATCATCACAAAAGACAAATGGGTTCTAAATATTGTATCTCAAGGTTACAGATTCCACTTTCACACTTTACCAAGGATAAGAGGAATGCCAAGCTTGCCACCAAATCAATGGGCAGAGGCTCAAAGACAAATTGCAGCTCTCATGGACTTGAGAGCCATTCAAGAGGTACCTACACAGGAGCAAGGACAAGGATTTTACTCAAGACTCTTTCTGGTTCCACGAAAGGACATAGCCTGGAGACCCATTCTGGACCTTTCAATTCTGAACACATACCTGGAAGTTCCCAAATTCAAGATGCTCACACTACAGCAGCTTCTTCCCATGCTGGGCAAGAGGGCTTGGCTAGTAACGGTGGACCTCAAGGAGGCATACCTGCATGTCCCTATCAGACAAAATTGCAGAAGATACCTCCGATTTATAGCAGGTACAACTCATTACCAATTCTCTGCACTGCCCTTTGGCTTATCTACTGCACCCAGAGTATTCACAAAATGCCTGGCACCAGTAATTGCATACTGCAGACAAAGAGGAATTCAAATATATCCATACCTGGACGACTGCCTTATTCAAGCAGAAAGCAAAGACATTCTTTTAAAGCATCTGGCATTTGTAAAAAAATCTACTAAGTTGTCTAGGGTACACAGTAAACGAAAAGAAGTCAAAACTAGTGCCCTCACAAGAGATAATATTCGTGGAGTCAGACAACTGACTCAATATTTCAAAATGATGGCAACATATTAACCCATCTCCCTGCAAGAAAAATTCTGCAGGCCTTGGGGTTCATGGCATCTTGCATACTACTAATTCCATATGCCAAACTGCATATGAGGAAATTACAGTGGTACCTGAAAAGCACACAGCCACAGCTTGGAAACAATAATACCACTCATTCCCTGCCTTCAAAAGGAGTTTCTATGGTGGGCTCGGGCATGTCACCTCAACAAGGGTCAGCCTTTCGCCTTACCCACAGCCAGGCAAACAATAGCAACCGATGCATCGGATTACGCCTGGGGAGCACACATGGCAGGACAGTGTATTCAGGGCAAATGGTCTGCAGATCAAATGCATCTTCACATCAATCAAAAGGAGATGCTAGCTGTGCAAAATGCCCTAACAGCTTTCAAGGACCTCCTACATCCAGGACAACTTCTAATAAAGACGGACAACACCACAGTGATGTGGTACATAAACAAACAAGGGCCACACATTCCTACCCGCTATGCAGGCAAGCAATGACCTTGTGGAACACAGCACTGACCTACCAAGTTCAACTACAAACACAATTCCTTGCCAGGAAAGAAAAATACATTGGCAGACGAGCTAAGCAGAAATATCATGGATCCTCACGAGTGGAAACTAGATCCACAAGTATTCACAATGATAACTCAAAAATTGGGGAGCTCAGATATAGATCTGTTTGCCTCCCCCCAAAACTACCAACTACGGAAATTTTGCACAAGGACATACCACACACTAGCTTGGAAAGTGGACGCCCTCTCATTCAGTTGGAAAACATTAACAGTGTATGCCTTCCCTCCACTGCCTCTTCTGGCAAAGGTGTTACTGAAAGCCAGATTAGAGAGGCCACAAATGATTCTCATTGCTCCAGACTGGCCACGCCAACACTGGTATCCAATATTAAGGAACATGGCGCAAGGCCCACCATGGATTTTACCTCAAATTTCTCACCTGCTGACTCAGCAAAACAATCAGATTCTACACAGTCAGCTCAAGACTTTAAATCTGGCTGCATGGCAGATAACCTAAACAATCAGTCAACACTCCTCTCTAAAGCTGTTATGGATGTCATTTTGGAGGCCAGGAGGCCCAGCACCAGGAAAACCTACTCAGACAAATGGAAAAGATTCTGCCAAAATCCTCTTATCCCAAATATTCCTCAGATATGGCAATATTTAACTGAGATGCACAAAGGCCTTTCCTTTTCATCTATTAAGATCCATGCTTCAGCTATTTCAGCTCATTACAACACGGATCCTCCTGTATTCTCACATCCATTACTAAGAGTACCTCAGAGGGGCTAAGAATATAAGACCGCCCCGGAGAGCACCAACTCCAACTTGGGACCTCAGTTTTGTTTTGGAAAAACTTACACTACCACCTTTTGAACCAGCTTTTACAGCTAATTTACAATTTTTATCCTGGAAAACTGCCTTGCTGCTAGCAGTTACTTCAGCTCGAAGGGCCTCAGAGCTACAGGCCGTAATGGCAGTGGAGCCTTTCATCATTTTTCATCAAGACAGAGTTTCTTTACGAGCGAACCCCTTCCTTTATGCCAAAGGTAGTATCCAGTGTGGCTCTAAACCAAACCATTCATTTACCCACCTTTTATCCAAACCCCCAGAATAAAGGGGAAAGGCTCCTTCACTCTTTGGACATTCACAGACAATTACGTTTCTACTTGGATAAAACAAAGGCTTTCAGAAAATCTGACCAACTCTTTGTATCCTATGCTGCAGGTTCACAAGGAAAGGCTATCTCAAAACAGACCATTTCAAAATGGATAGGACATTGTATCCGCTTCTGCTACACACACCATGGGAAACCTGTACCTGGTAACATTAGGCCCCATTCCACCAGGGCTACAGCAACCTCAGCAGCCTTCCTCAGAAGGGGTACCAACCAAGGATATTTTGGAGGCTGCAACTTGGAGTTCAGTGCACACCTTCACCAAGCACTACCACTTACCTTTATACTCAAAAAACAGAGCTGGCTTTGCCACTGCAGTTCTGCAGGGCATACTAGCCTCTCCTAATGCTGTTTAGTACCAACCGCCCAGCCTTAGCTTTGGGATTCAACCCAAGTGTGATGACTGCAGCAGTGTAACACGATGAACATAGTGCAGTTTTGTACCTACCATAAATGTAGATGTTAGAGTGTTCACACTGCTGCAGTCCAGGTTACCCTCCCACCATCCCCTCTTCATACCTGGGTTTTATCTATACCTCTGTTTTTATACAATCTATATATATATATGATGTATTCCTATATGGTGTATTTGCTTACAGCTGTAGCTATTGTTTCCTACTTATGTATGTTTACATAGGATTATGTATTGCCTTCCTATTTGGGGGCACTTGACATCTGGGGCAAGAAAAACTGAAGAAAATGGCGTCGGCTGCCTCTTTTTTTATACCCCTGTCGCACTGACGTCAGGGAAGAAGCGACCGCAACCGACGCCGGACCAAGACTTTGGAACTCAGGCCGACTGCGGGACCGCCTGACTGCAGATAACCCAACTGTGATGACTGCAGCAGTGTGAATACTTGAACATCTACATTTATGGTAGGTAAAAACTGTACATGTGAGAGTGTTCAATCTCGCCTTTGTTCTTACACATGGGTTCGGAGCCGATCCTCGGCTCCGTGCCGGCCGACTGCAAGCCCTGCATCGAGAAGAAGCTCGAGGACATCTAATACCCACAATCCCCCTCTGCCTTTACCTCAGATCTAGTTTGCCGCTGCTGCATACGCATTGCTGGAGGCTAGCTCGAGGCTTTTTCAGATAAGATTTTAACTATTTTGGTTAAATTTTCAAAGAACTTCTTTAAGATCTATAGTTATTGAAAGTTGTATGTGTGTGTGAGTAGAGCAGAATTCTCGGTACCATTAAATTAGTTTAACTTAGTTTAACTAACTGGTATAGAGTTTTTCGGGCCTACCACGCCTACTTGGATTGACAATCGGACTTACAAAATACCGGATTTGACTTTTTGTTACCTGGATTGACTGTTACTGGACTTGACTGTTTTCTTTCTCTTTTCATTATGTCTGAGAAAATGAAATCTGGCTTCAAACGTTGTCAATGTGGCCAAAAGATGTCGGTCACAGACAACCACAGTTCCTGTGTCTACTGTCTTGGCCCTCTCCACTTACAAGAGGACTGTTCTATTTGTCACTCTTTTAGTGGGAGGGTCATGACAGATAGGCGCAGGAAACTGATGGATAGAGGATTGTTGAAACCCTCTTTCCAGGAGGCTCTGGATGCTTCAGACCAGGCATCCAAGTCCTTGAAGGTCGAAGACGCCGGAGCCCAAGTCATCGGCTCCGAGCTCTTCGGTATAGTTAGATCACCGGTTCCACAGACTTCGGGGCCGAGTGTTCAACTGTTGGCAGTTTTCGAGCCTCGAGTCTTGGAACCGGTGACGGAGCTCCCTCCACCGACTCTGTTGAGGTTGGCTCCGTCTTCGATCCCTTCGACTCGTTCTTCTAGGTCCCTTTCCGACACCGATGTGGACCGTGTGGTGCAGAAATTGATGGAGCATACGGCCCTATCCAAGCTTATCTCGGTCTCCTCTCAGTTGATGTCGAGACTTGAAGGCCTGCCACTATCTCCATCTGTTCCTCCTCCGAGACCTGTCCAGTCTTGAGCCGAAGAAGCTGAACTGATGATTGTGGAGCCCTCTGTGCCAGAACCGTCTTTTTCTCGGTCGGCACCGTTCACCTCGACTCCATCCGATCCGGTACTGGAGTCTCGGGGCCGAAGATCCGTCCTTGGTTCCGGGACCGAGAGTCGGACCGATGTTTCGTTCCGACGCTCTCGGGCCTCGCACGGATCGACTCGGTTCCGTCCTCGGGTCGGTGCCTTCGGTTCCTGTTTCGATTCTTCCCGTTCTTGAACCGGGAGATACCTCGACTCGGGACCGGGGCCTTCGACCTCATGAGGAAGGTGTTGTCTACCCAGACAACCACATCAGCAGGTACAGTTTCTCCTCCCCACAAAGGACCGTTATCCTCCTCTGCACCCACGGCCACGTCAAGCGTCGGGCACCAGTGTCTCAGCCACCCCTGAGGGTGCCCCTCTTCCTCGGAGGCTTCTTCGATGCACCCCACGAAGAAGTCCCCAGGAAAAGACTGTGTAAGAGGAGACACTTGGATTCTCCACAAGAATCCTTGACATCTGATACTGACTTAGATGAGTCAGAAGGGTCCCCTAAGTCACCTTCAGAGGATGTCTCTTTTCTGACATCTTGGAGATCCTAAAACAGAGAGGTGACTGGCAAGCCCTCCCCCCTTCTGAGGATGAGTCAGTTTTGCTGAAGGCATTTGGTGCTCGCCCTTCCTCCTCCTGGGTCACTCCGCCCTTTGATGAGTTAATGGAATTGATTGCTCAAGGGCGTGGAGACACCTGACAGTGGAACCAGTCCCTAGGAAGCCAAATAAGTACATTACGGCACCACAGGACAAGGCTTACCTCACCAAAGGAGTTCCAGTAGACGCCATGGTGGTGGCAGCGCCACGAAAAAGGAGATGTTGAGTCTTCCTCATCTGTCCATCCGCCTAACAAAGATTCTAGGACCATGGACAGATATGAAGCGCATTTTCAGTTCAGCGGCTTTCTCTATGCGTTCCTGAACTATTTGACTCATTTTACACGCTTACAGAGGGATCTAGTCAAAGAGTCGGGAGATACCCTCCAGGGTACTACAGATGCTGCTGTTTCAGAGAGTTACAGCATCTCAACACCCTTACGTCCATTGTAAACTCGTCCATGAGGCTGATATCCTATGCAGCCGAAGGATCGAGTAGGGCAGCGGCTTCAGCGATTGCTCTTCGTAGGCAATCCTGGATGCGCTTATGTTCGCTTATGAAGCCTTCAAGTCTTCCTTTACTAACGCCCCATTTGACGGAGCCACACTTTTGGCCCTAAAGTAAAGGAGACCCTTACCGGTGTGAACAGGAGGGAAAGACTCTGTCTGCTGTCGGAGTCCGTTTTCCACCCTTCCAGACCGTACCCCAAGGCAACGTGGTGGGAAAATGTGGTTTCGAAACCCCAAGGATCTTTCCCAAACACACAGGGTGATGCCCCTCTAGAGGCAGAGGGGGGCAGAGGTGGAAGACGCCTGGCGGCAGAGGGGTCCATGAAACCAAGGTGACAGGGATAACCTCCTGGCAAACCTTTCAGCACTCCTGAGAGGAGGCCCGACTGTCCTGCTCTGGAGGCAGTCGGGGTCGCTAGCTTTATACCCTCAGGCCTGGCAAAACCTCTCTTCAGACAATTGAGTAAAAGCATTGTTACCAGAGGTTACAAAATCCCATTTCTATCCAGACCCATTCCAAAGAGAAGACTCCCAGATGTACCACCCCATCTGCGAGACCCACCAGCTACAGAAATTTCAAAGCTGCTAAGAAAAAGAGTCATCCAACCAGTCCCAGCGGACCAAATGGGATTCGAACTTACTCAAGGTTCTTTTAGTTCCAAACAAAACAGCGGACTGGTGCCCCATTCTGTACCTAAGCCATCTCAACACCTTTGTCAAGAATGAAAAGTTCAATGGTCACGCTCAATCGATCCTTCCATTCTTACGGAAGGACGACTGGATGTGCTCGATAGATCTGAAGGACGATACTACCACATCAAAATGGCCAGGGCGTCCAGGGATCATTTGCGCTCGGCTGGGAGCCAGTCACTATCAGTTTCGAGCCCTGCCCTTTGGTCTGACTACAGCCCCCAGGGTCTTCACCAAATGCATGGCAGTGGTAGCGTCTCATCTGAGGCGCCTAGGATCCCAGGTGTTTCCGTGTCTGGACGACTGGCTCCTGCCTGGCACCACCAGGCGCCAACTGATACAAGCCAGGGATTACACCCTACAACTTTGTACACACCTTGGCATTTCAGTAAATTTGAAAAATCGTTGCTACAGCCATCACAGCATATCTTATTCATAGGAGCGGAATTAGATACGTCATTTAGTTCTAAAACTTCCTACAGAAAGAATAGTAGCACTTCAATTCAACATTTCCCTTCTACTGTCGCCCAGAAAGTCACCGCAAAAATTGTTCTGAAAGTTTTGGGTCTCATGGCAGCTTCTCTCATTGCGATACCATTGGGAAGACTGCACATGAGAGTGCTACAATGGCTTCTGTTTGCACAGTGGTCATTCCAACAACTTCCACTGACTCACGAAATTTTGATAATGAAATCATGCAAATCACACCTAATGTGGTGGTTACAGACTTGCAACCTATCCAGCGGAAGACCATTTGTGCTACCCGCACTGTCAGCGACGATAACCACGGACGCTTCCCTGATAGGGTGGGGGGGCATTTTTCAGGGACAGACAGTCCAAGGCGAATGGACCAATCTGGAGTACAATCTGCACATCAATGTCCTGGAGTTGAGGGCAGTGTTTTTGGCGTTGCAACACTTTGCTCCCCTCCTTCCTCCAGGGACCATTGCAGTTCAGACAGACAACATGTCCGTAGTCTGGTACATAAACAAGCAAGGGGGAACCAGGTCTTACCAACTATGCAGAGAGGCCATGAGAATTTGGCAATGGGCAGAGTCCACCGGTCGCTTTCTGATCGCAACGCACATCCCGGGGTCATCCAACGTCATAGCCGACAGGCTGAGCAGGGCAATACTATTGCCTCACAAGTGGTCCCTCAAACAGTCAGTTAGAAGGATATTTCGCAAATGGGGCGAGCCTACCTGCGATCTGTTTGCGTCTCCAATGAATGCCAAATGCAGGAGCTACTTTGCCCTATTACCCCCTCCAGGGGAAGTCCCCAGGGACGCGCTGGTGCACGATTGGCCCCCGGGTCTCCTATATGCTTTTCCTCCATTTCCCCTGATTGCAAAGTTTCTACAGAAAGCCAACAACCTTCAGAGGACTATTATTCTCATTGCCCCGTTCTGGCCTCGTCAAATTTGGTTCTCCTTTCTATTGAGTCACTGTATTCGAGGACCTTGGATGCTGGACCCAGAGCCAGATCTACTGACTCACTCGTCAGGAGTTCCTCACCCATCTCTAGAATCTCTCCATCTAGCAGCTTGGCTGCTCCGCTTCCCTTTATAGCCAGGTCGGTTCCACTTACATCGTCGGTTCAAGATATTTTAGTAGCTTCTCATAAAGTTTCCACTACTAAGACTTACACCAGTAAGTGGAAACGTTTTGTCTTTTGGGCAGAGTCACATCATTTGGACCCTGTTAGTGCTCCGTTAAACAAGGTTTTAGAGTTCTTGACTGAACTATTTCATGAAGGAGCTTCCCCGGCTACTTTAAGAGTACAGTTAGCTGCCATTTCTAACTATCATGTAGAGGAATGTGGTGCGCCTATTATGGCTCACAGACTGTCTAAAGCCTTTTTAAAAGGTTCTTTTCATATCAGACCACCAGTCAGAAGTCCGACATCACCGTGGAATTTAAACCTGTTGCTCTCTAAATTGATGTTGCCACCCTTTGAACCAGCCTCAAGTTGCACATTGAAATTTTGTCATGGAAAACTTTATTTCTAGTGGCCATTACATCTGCTAGACGAGTGTCTGAGCTTCAGGCCCTTTCTGTCAAGCATCCTTATTTAATATTTCATTCTGACAGAGTATCCCTACGTACTAATCCATCCTTTCTTCCCAAAGTTTGTTCTTCTAGTAATATTAATCAGTCCATTGAACTACCCACCTTCTTTAAGAACCACTCTAATAAATTGGAGTATATGTTGCACAAACTGGACTACCATAGACAACTCAGATTTTATTTGGATAGAACAAAAGATCACAGGAAATCTGATCAACTATTTGTAGCTTTTGCTGACAGCAGAAAGGGTCTTGCAGTTACTTAAACGAACTCTTTCTAAATGGCTAACTGACTGTATCACATATGTTTATGAAGCCTCTGATCAAACATTATCAACAAAACCCAAAGGACATTCCACCAGGTCAGTTTCTACATCTTTGGCTCACGCAGCTCGCTACCACTAGATACTATTTGTGCGGCTGCTACTTGGGCTAAACCACATACATTTATATCTCATTACAAAGTGGACAGGGTTTCTAGGGATAGGGCAACCTTTGGTTCCACTGTGCTCAAGAACGTTCCCTTGAGTTCCTCAGGATCATGGAGCTAGGACGCTACCCATGTGTAAGAACAAAGCAGATTGAACACTCTCACATAAAGAAGTTATGTCCTTACCATAACGCTCCATGTGGAGTGTTCATCTCGCTTGGTTATTACACTCCCACCCTTCCCACCCTTAGGAAGAACGCTCGATTTGGTGCCTGGTCTGAGTATTCTCCTTCTGCTGTTGCAGTATTAGTGTTACTATCATACCCTTGGTATGTTTGTATATATGTACTTATGTATATAGTTTGGCATGTGTGCGTGCTTTATGTCTGGTTTGCTTGCAAACTAGATCTGAGGTAAAGGCAGAGGGGGATTGTGGGTATTAGATGTCCTCGAGCTTCTTCTCGATGCAGAGCTTGCAGTCGGCCGGCACGGAGCCGAGGATCGACTTTAGATCGATAAAGTGAAAAGTCCCAGCTCGAAAACGCAGATACTTCCTGCAACTTAGTCTGATAGGAACATGAAGGTAAGCCTCCTTGAGATCCAAAGTTACCATCCAATGAACATCTACATTTATGGTAGGTAAAAAAATGACGTCAGGGAAGAAGCGACCGCAACCGACGCCGGACCAAGACTTTGGAACTCAGGCCGACTGCGGGACCGCCTGACTGCAGATAACCCAACTGTGATGACTGCAGCAGTGTGAATACTTGAACATCTACATTTATGGTAGGTACAAAACTGTACTTTTTGGCCACACCCATACCTTTCAACTTTACAGCAGAATGTCCATATTTTTGCCTCATATTTTTAGTCTGTTTTCCATAAAATTGTGCTTTTCTGGCAAAGTAGTGGCAAATCATTAAAGATAGAAATTAGAAAATAATGACAGACATTTGTGTTTCAGATTTCATACCCTTCAGAACATTCATACTAATGCAAAACCTGTTAATGTTAAGTTGTCCATCTCGCCTTCATTCTTGCTGGATGGGTTCGGAGCCGACCTCGGCTCCGACTCGGCCACTCTAAAAGCTCGAGAGTTGGTTCCACCGGCTCGAGGCTCCCCTTATATCCCACAATGCTAGGCGGTATTACCTCAGATCTCGTTTGCCGCTATAGCTATCGAGACGTGTTGCTTCAACCGGCTTCAGGTGAGTGTAGAAAATAGTTTAAAAAAGTTACTAAACCCCTTTAAATTAGTTTCCTTACAGTATCCCCTTATTTTAAAGGATTTTTATCCCTTCTTCCTTGTTCTTACCCCTTTTTTTACCACAAGAACTTATAGTTCTTCCCTTAGGCCTTCGGCCTCCCATTCCCCTTTGGAGTGTGTGTGTTTTTTGTAGGGATTTTTATAACTATCTAATTTTATTTAGTCTAAGTTAGAGTATAGTGTAATCGGTGTGTTTTGTGCTTGGGTGTGATTACACTTGTTACTTAAATGTCTAAGGATTGAAGGTCTGGGCTTCAAGAAGTGTGACTCGTGCTGTCAGAAAATGTCTCTGACAGATGGTCACACTTCTTGTGTGTACTGCCTGGGACCTTATCTGCAGGACTCTTGTGCTGTGTGCCATGGCTTCAGCCCTAGAGTCCTGCAGGAAAGAAAGAACAAGCTCATTTTACGGGCTTGCTAAAGCCTGAGGGTCCCCGACTGTATCTTCGGGCAAACCTTTTAAGGCTTCTAGGTCTTCGACTCCAGTTACTGAGTCGGCACCTAAGACATCGAAGTCTGCTACTATATCGGCTCCGGCTGGAGCCAATGAGACTCGAACTTCCACTCCTGTGGTTCCCTCGGCTCCGGCTGGAGCCGAGGCATTGGAAATGGCTCAGTCGGC